>NW_028240262.1:0-165000 GCF_028749965.1 Puma concolor
GTTTTCACACTACAGGTCTTTCACTTCTTTGGATAAGATGAGTCGTAGCTATTTTACTCTCCTTCTCTTTTTGGTGCAAATATGAACGGTGTTGTTTTCTTAATTTCTCTTTCTGTGACTTCATTATTATTATATAGAAACCCTACCAATTGCTGTGTATCAGTTCCGTATCTGCAACTTTCCTGAATTCGTTTATTACTTCTTCTGGTTTTGGGGGGAAAGTTTTAGGATTTTCTATGCATATTCTTATGTCATCTGCGATAGTGACAGTTTAGCTTGTTTACCAACCTAGATGACTTTAATTTCTTTTTTCTTATCTGATTCCTGTGGCTAGGACTTCTAGTGTTATATGAAACAAGAGTGGCAAAAGTAGACATATTTATCTTGTTCTTGATCTTAGAGGGAAAGCTCTCAGTTTTTCACCATTGAGATGTTAGGTGTGAACTTTTTAATATAAACATTATATAAAATAATATTTTCATGTGTTGAGGCATGTCTGCCCCCCCGACTTTGTTGAGAATTTTTACCATGGATACATGTTAAATTTTGTCGTATGCTTTTTCTGCATTTATTGGTATAAACATATGATGTTTACCCTCCGTTTTGTTGAGGTGGGATATTATGTTGATTGATTTGATGAGCCATCTTTGTTTCCCTGGAATAAAAGCCACGTAATCATTTTAGTGTGTTGTTGAGTGGAGTTTGATAATATTTTATTATGGATTTTAAAGTCTATTTGGTTTGATATAGGTGTTGCTACCTGGTTCTGAGGTGGTGTTGTTGTTTGATGTTATTTTTGTTGTCCTTGTTGTTGTTTGCTTTCATGTGCATGGGAAATGTATCTCCATCAGTTCACTTTCGGTCTGTATGTGTCTAGGTCTGAAGTGAGACTATGCTAGGCAGCATATGGGTGAGTGTTGTTTTTTATCCATCCTGTTACCCTATGTATTTTGACTGGAGCACTTCAGCCATTTATATTTAAAGTAATTGTTGACTGTTATGTACTAATTGTAATTTTGTTCTTTGTTTTCTGGTTGCTTTTGTAGTTCTCTGATTCCTTTTTCCGTACTCTCTTTCTTTTTCTTGATGAACTTGTGTTGTGCTTTCCTTGGCTTTCGTTTTCCTTATTTTTCATGTATTTTGTGTTTTGAGTTTGTTATCACAAGGCTTACATCTAACATCCCAAGGAAACAGCAGTCTATGTTAATTTGGTGGTCACTTAAATATACACACATTCAAGAAATTTAAGAAGACTAACCTTTGGGGCAACTGGGTGGCTCAGGCAGTTAAGTGTGTGATTTCGAGCTCAGGTCATGATCTCACAATACGTGAGTTTGAACCGCACGTTGGACTCTGTGCTGACAGCACAGAGCCTGGAAACTGCTTCAGATTCTCTGCCTCCCCCACTCTCTGTCCCTCCCTGTTAACACTCTGCCTCTCTCTCTCTCTCTCTCTCTCAAACATGAAATAAAACATATATTTTTTAGTAAAATACAATACAAACAGTAACTTTTTAAAGTCCCTCCTCCATATTTTATTTGTATGTTGTCAGATTTTACATCTTTTTATTCATAATTCTGTAATATCTAATTATGATTTTCCCCGGTTAACATTCCTTGCATTGCTGATTCGTGGTGATAAACTTCTTTATCTTCTGTTTGAGAAACTCTTTATCTCTTTTTTTTCAAATGTTAATGATAATCTTTCCAGACAAAGTTTTTTGGGTCGTAGGATTATCCTTTCAGGCCTTTGAAGATACCATGTCACTCTTTCCCAGCATGCCAACTTTCTGCTGAAAAATCAGCTGACAACTTTAGGTGTTTGTTGAGATCTGTTTTTCAAATCATAGGTAACTTTTGCTTCCCTCTTACAACTTTGAAATTCTTTCTTTATCTTTAAACTTTGACATTTTAATTATTATGTGTCGTAGTGTGAGGCTCCTTGGTTTCATCATGTTTGGAACTCTGTGCTTCTTGTCCTAGATGTCTCTTTTCTTCCCTAGTTTGGAAAGTCTTCTGTTATCTTTTCTTCAAATACTTTTTGTACCCCTTTTCCTTCTTGTGGAATCCCTAGTATGTGGATTTTTGCTCACTTGATATTTCCAAAGCATCCCTTAACTTATCCTTTAAAAAAAAAATATTTCTGCTGTTTGTTTTGGGTGCTTTCCCTAAATCTGCCTTCCATATCCACTAATATGTCCTTCCTCATGCCGTCTTCTAATGTTGATTCCCTCTAGTGTTCTTTTTTTTCCAGCTATTATCTTCTTGAACTCTGATTTTATGTGTGTTTGGAATCTGTTAATTAAGGGTCTCACTTAGTTCTTCTCTTTTCTCTGCAGCCCGGCGAGCATCTTGACCATCATTAATTTATATTCTTTATTTAATTGAGGCAAAATGCTTACCTCCGTTTCAGCTCTTTTCTGGGTTTTTTATTGTTCTTTCTTTTGGAGCATATTTCCCTGTCTCTCCACTTTGCTTCTCTTTCTGCATTTGTTTCTATAGACTGGCAGAGCAGCTACTTCTCCTACACTTGAAGGAATTGTCATCTACATGATTGTCCCCCTGGGTAGAATCTGTGTGCAAGTTGGTGACATTTGCTGGCTGGCTGAAGCCGTGGCTTGCATGGACTGGGGATCCTGGGGCTTTCTACATAGCAGGCGCCCTGTCAGGATAGTTAAAGCTGAAGTGAACGCAGACTGTGGTGTCCCAGGATTCTGTGTGTTGAGGGTACCCTGGCAGGACAGCTGAAGCTGAAATGAATGCAGGTTGAGGCATGCTGAGGTGCTGTGTACAGGTACCCTTTACAGGGTGGCTAGAACATAAGCAGTCTGGGAGTCAGGATGTCCTTGATCTCTCTATGCAGTGGATTCCTGGGCAAGATAGGTGAAGCTAAAGTGCGTACAAGCTGAAGGCACCTGGGGCTATACATGCAGAGGATACCTTGCCAATATAGTTGAAGCTGAAGTGGATATAAACTAGTGTGTACCAGGACTTTCCACGGAGAGGGTGCCCTGAAGGGGCCGTGGGAGCTGAGGTGGGTTACAGTCCAGGAATGGCTCTTTTTATATGCTAGTTGCTCTTTAAACTGCATTGATTAAGGGGGGAAAAAGCATGTCGTGTGTGTGTGTGTGTGTGTGTGTGTGTGTGTGTGTGTGTGTGTGTGTCCAGTGCAATTGGGGCTTGTGTTATTGTGGGCCTGGAACTTACTGAGGCAGCAGGCCAGCTATAGCAACTGGACCCTGCTCTGGTCTATGCATTTCAGGTGGATGGAGAATGTGGGGCAGCTGGGTGGCTCAGTGGATCCAGTACCTGACATCAGTTCAGGTCGTGATTTCACAGTTCATGAATTTGAGAACCATTTTGGGCTGGATGCTGTCAGTGTAGAGCCTTCCCTGAATCTTCTGTCCCCCTCTTTCTGCCCCTGCTCTGCTTGTATTCTCTGCTTCTCAAAAATAAGTAAACAGGAAAAAATGTGGATGTAAAATGTAACCCTGCCCCTCTCCTGTCTCTATGACCCAGAGAGAACTCCTGCGGCTCCTCTGACGTTGATAGAGTTCTACTGCTCTCTTTTATATGACAGTTGTTCTTTTCAAACTGCCGTGTTTTTTTTTTTTTTTTTTTTCTTTCTGTTTTCTGCCCAAGGACAGAGGAGTCTGTTTCTGGTCCTTCCCCAACTGCCCTTGGCAAGGTTAGGGGTGAGTGTTTCCTTTGTTACTGTCTCACTGTCTTGTGTTGTCTTTTGATTTTCTATGTTTTGTTAGGCACCATCTGTGCAGTCAGTCCTCAGCTCCTCAGGAGGAATTGTTATATCAATAGGTGCAATCCCCAGGGAGCTGGGCAAATTGGAAGTATACCTTCTGGATGGTTCAGCAGAAAATGTAGTCAGGGAGTTCAGGCACAAGAGCACCTCGCCCCAGGGGACCAAAAAAAGGTGAGGTTTGGCTACTCATTACTGACAAAATCTCAATTCAAAGGAACTAGAGGAGGTGAAACAAATGGGGAACTTATTCAGAGGCCGACACCAGAGATACAGCAGACTCCCATCAAAGACTCTGTGTAAAGTGCTGAGAATACCTCCAGGTTTATGTAAGGAAAATGTGGGATAAAAAGAGGTAGGTACACACAGGTGGTCACTAAGGTCAGGTTGGTCATTGTCTTGGGCTTGAGGGTGGAGTCTTATTGGCTCAGGGAGTCCTTATTGCTAGAGGGGTAGTTTCAGTTCCCATGAGGTGATACTTTGCTTTCAGGATCCTAAATTAAGAGATAAGCTGAGCGTGGGGAGGGGGCGCCTTGGTGGCTCAGCTGATTTAGCATCCGAATTCAGTTCAAGTCATGATCTCATGGCTCCTGGTTTCGTGCCCCACATTGGGCTCTGTGCTGACAGCTCGGAGCCTGGAGCCTGTTTCCGATTCTATGTCTCCCTCTCTCTCTGCCCGTCCCCCAGTTGTGCTCTGTCTCGCTCTGTCTCAATAATAAATAAACATAGAGAAAGAGAGAAGCTGGAAAGAAAAAGTGAATCAATCAGAAAGTTTATGGTCAATGTGGAGGTAGTTGAAACCCTCTTTCACCTTGGAGGAGTTGAGTTCAAGGCCTTCCTACACAGCCATCTTAAATAGAAACTAGAATAGGGTCCCTCTGAATCCTATTTTGATTGGAGAAAGTTTGCAGAAATCCAAGGAAGGAGACAATAAAAGCAGGGAATCAGCCAGTTCTGTGTTCAAATCAACATAAACACCAGTACCTCCCCTGATGACAAGCGTGGCATGTACAGAAAAAGGCATAGAAAAGGCCTTCGCATTGGAAAAAGTAAAAACAAAAAGTATCTCGATTCTTTCATTTATTGATTTTTCAATTCGTATTTTGGAAAGAGAGAATGAGCAGAGACGGGGAGAGAAATAGACAGAGAGAAAGACAGAGAGAGAAGCTTAAGCAGGCTCCATAATTAGCACAGAGCCCCAAACGGGGCTCAATCCCCTGACCATAGGACCATGACCTGAGCTGCTGAACCCAGCAGTCTGGTAGTCAACTCTGGAGTCATTCAGGTGCCCTGAAAACTGCCTCAACTCTTAAATCATGTGATTATCAACATGAAACAAATTCTAAGGAGTATACATCAGTTTTCTAGAACTCAAACATAATTAAATAAGCCCCAGAATACACGGTCAATATATAAAACTCAGTCTCATTTTTACACACAAGCAATGAACAATTAGAATATGAACTGTTTTTTTAAAGAACCATTTAAAACCACACCAAACATTGAAATACTTACATTTAAATCTAACAACTATGCACAGGATCTGTAAATGAAAAGCCACAGAAGGCTGATTGGGTAAATCAAGGAAGATATTAATAAATGGAGAGATATGCCATATCTATCCATGGAAGTCTCGCTAGTAAGATGTCAATTATCAACTTGATCTAGAGATTCAAAAAATTCCCAGTCGACATCCCAGGATTTTTTTGTGGATATCAGGAAGCTCATTCTAAAATATGTGTGAAAAGACAAAGGAACGAGAACAGCCAAACAGCTCTGAAAAATAACCAAGTTGGAGAACTCATGTTTCACCATTTTAAGACTTACTATAAACGTCCAGTAATCAAGGCAGTGTGATATTGAAGAAAGATGGACACACAGATCAAGAGATAGAACAGAGAATCCAGAAACTGACCCCATACACAAGCATCCTCACCCAAATTCTGATAATGACATATAGCCAACCTAACAGAAAAAGGGAGATAGTCTTTCCCAAGTGTTACTGGAACAATTAAGTGTTCGTATGCAATAGTAATCAATTAACTAAGTATTTAATTTAACTAAGTTAATTTAACTAAGTATTTAATTGTTTAATCAAACGGTTCATTGATTAATTAATTAATTAAAAGAAGCCTTGACCTAAATTCATCACTTATACAAACATTTACTCAAATGGATCATAGTTGTAAGTGTAATGTACAAAATTATAAAACATTCTTAAGAAAGAAGGAGTGATGTTGATTCATTGAATCATTCAATAAATACTTTTGGAGCATTTGGAATGAGTCTACGCCCTGAGGATCCACTAGGGAACCAAAGGAGCGAGGACCACTGCGCTCTTGGTGCAGGGAGAGAAGGGTGTAAAGACTGCCAGCAATAGACAAGGTGAAGCGAAATCTGGTCATCCTGTTCCTCCGCCTCACATTACCGGCTGCAGTTCTTTTTATTTCTTAATTCACATTTACTAAACTGTGTCTACACCATGAAAAGCTAATTCTACTTGTAGCAACTAATTGAAGCAAGAAAATGGAACATCCTAAATGATCAATAGCCGTGTTTAAATAAGTTATGCCCTGGGGCGCCTGGGTGGCACAGTTGTTTGGGCGTCCGACTTTGGCTCTGGTCATGATCTCACGGTCCGTGAGTTTGAGCACCGCGTTGGGCTCTGTGCTGACAGTTCAGAGCCTGGAGCCTGCTTCGGATTCTGTGTCTCCCTCTCTCTCTGACCCTCCCCCGTTCATGCTCTTTCTCTCTCTGTCTCAAAAATAAATAAACATTAAAAAAAATGTTTTTAATAAGTTATGGCATGCTATGTGGACTTTACATTTCATAGCCCTGCAGAACATTTGAGACCTAGCGAAATGCTCGTATCACTAGAGGACCAAATATGGGATTTACAGCTACATAGCAAATTTTGGTTAATGCCTGTACATACCTCTTCCCTGAAGATTATCCACAGTGTTAGAGGTGCTTACCTCCACGGGCGCCTGAATGGCTCAGTCAGTTAAGCATCTGGCTCTTGATTCCAGCTCAGTTATGATTTCACAGTGTGTGCAATCAAGCTCCACATTGAGCTCTGCACCGATAGCGTGGAGCCTGCTTATGATTCTCTCTATCTCTCTCTCTCCTCCCATACCCCACTCTTGCTCATCTCTCTCTCGTTCTCTCTCTCTGCCAAAAATACATAAACATAAAAAAGGTGTTTAGATGTGCTTATCTCCAGGTGTTTGACTTATGACCATTTTTCTTTCTTTCTTGTTTGTTTTCTAAATTTTCTGCAATAAAGTTTAAGACCGCCGTAATCATAAAGTAACATTTCAAATAAATGATTTAGTCTAGTATCAGTTTAATAAATAAAATGTGTCAATTCATAAATTCATTAGGTCCATTCAACATGTCAAGGATAGTTTCAAACAGTCCAGTGTTATTCCTTCAGCAGACTCCCCTCCCACCTGATTTGACGTTGACTCAACCACTTCACCAAGAAAGATTTCTAAACTTTGACCATGTTTGAGTGTTTATAAAAGTTTCCGAAAGCATGCAAGACCTCCTCCTTGCCTTCAAGAAACTTTCAATATTTGAGGGTAGAAAAAACCCAAACACCATACAAAGCACAGTGAGACTTCAAGGTCAAGTTTCATGTAGCAGGAGAAGTCCACTGAGTCGAGATGATCAGTAAAGGCATCTCAGAGGCATAGCACAAAGAATCTTAAAGGGTGACCAAATTTCTAGTTGGCAGACAGAAAGGAGGATCCATGTGTGGATCCTGAGAAACTTAGCAGAAGACCATGGGGGAGGTGATGCGGGGAAAAAGTTATAGAGAGGGAGGGATGCAAACCATAAGAGACTCTTAAATACCGACAACAGACTGAAGGTTGATGTGGGGTTGGGGAGAGGAGAAAGTGGGTGACGGGCATTGAGGAGGGCACCTGTTGGGCACCTGTTCCAGGTGGCTTCCCTGGCAATTTCTAGCAGACATTTATTTTTAATTTTTTTTTCAACGTTTATTTATTTTTGGGACAGAGAGAGACAGAGCATGAACGGGGGAGGGGCAGAGAGAGAGGGAGACACAGAATCGGAAACAGGCTCCAGGCTCTGAGCCATCAGCCCAGAGCCTGACGCGGGGCTCGAACTCACGGACCGCGAGATCGTGACCTGGCTGAAGTCGGACGCTTAACCGACTGCGCCACCCAGGCGCCCCAACTAGCAGACATTTAAAGCAGAGATAATAGCTCACCTTCCCAAGCTGTTCCAAAAAATGGAAATGAAAGGAAAACTTCCAGACGCATTTTATGAAGCCAGCATTACGGTGATTCATAACCAGACAGAGACACAGAAAAACAGGAGAATTACAGGCAAATATCGCTGATGAATAGGGGTGCAGAAATTCTCAACAAGATACTAGCAAATCACATTCAATAGCATATAGGAAGTATTATTCAACACGATCAAGTGGGATTCATTCCTGGCCTGCAGGGCTAGTGCCATATTCACAAATCAATCATTGTGCTACATCACATTAATAAAAGAAAAGATAAGAACCATAGTACATGTCAATAGATGCAGAAAAAAAGTATTTGAGAAAATATCGTATCCTTACTTAATACAAACCCTCAAGAAAGTTGGGATTGAAGGAAACTACTTTAAACATCATAAAAGCCATTTATCAGAAGCCCACAGTAAATATCGTCCTCAAAGCGGAAAACTGAGAGCATTCCCCCTGAGATCAGGAACAAGACAGAGATGTCCACTCTCACCCCGTTTGTTGAACATAGTGTTGGAGGTCTTAGCATCAGTAATCAGACACTAAATGAAATTAAAGGTATCATCATTTGCAAAGATGAAGTCTAACTTCCACTTTTTGCAGATGGCATGACACTATACATGGAATTTCCGACAGACTCCATCAAAAGTCCGCTAGTACTGATACATGAATTTGGCCATGTTGCAGGGTACAAAATCAATGTACAGAAATTGGTTGCGTTTTATACACTAATAATGAAGCAACAGAAAGAGAAATAAAGAAACGGATACCATATACAATGCACCAAGAGTCTCAAAATACGTAGCAATAAACCTAACCAAAGAGGTAAAAGATCTGTATGCTGAAAACTATAGAAGTCTTGTGAAGGAAATTGAAGAAGATACAGAGAAAGTGAAAAACATTCCATGCTCGTGGATTGGAAGAATAAATATTGGCGAAATATCAATACCACCCAACGCAGTCCTCACATTATAGGCAGCCCCAATCACATTGCACCAGCATCCTTCTCCAAGCTGGAACAAGCAATCATAAAATGTGTATGGAAACACAAAAGACCCTGAATAGCCAAAGTAATGCTGAAGAAGAAAACCAAAGTGAGAGGCACCACAATGCCACACTTTAGCCTCTACCACAAAGCTATAACCATCAAGACAGCATACTATTGGCACAGAAACAAATACATAGACTTAATGGCATAGTTTAGAGACCCCAGAATTGGACACACATACGTATGGCCAACTAATCTTTGACAAAGCAGGAAAGAATATCCAATGGAAAAAAAGTCTGTTTAACAAATGGTGCTAAGAGAAGTGGACATCAACATGCAGAAGAATGAAACTAGACAAGTTTCTTACACCACTCACAAAAATAAACTCACAATGGATGAAGGGCCTGAATGTGAGTCAGGAAACCATCAAACCCTGGAGGAGAAAGCAGGAAACATCCTCTTTGAACTCAGCATCAGCAAGTTCTTAGCTGACACATCTCTAAAGGCAAGGGAATTAAAAGCAAAATGAACTATTGTGACATCATCAAAATAAAAATCTTCTCCACAATGAAGGAAATAATCAACAAAACTAAAAGGCAACTGACCGAATGGGAAAAGATGTGTGCAAAAGTCATACTGGATAATTGGCTAGTATCCAAAACCTGTAAAATGAACTCACCAACTCCACACCCGGAAAACAAAAAATCCAGTGAAGAAATGGGCAGAAGACTTGAACAGACACTGTTCTAAAAAAGACATCCAGATTGTCAAGAGACACATGAAAAGATGCTCAACAGCACTCCTCGTCAGGGAAATCCAAAGCAAAACCGCACTGAGATACCACCTCATGCCAGTCAGAGTGGCTACAATGAGCAAATTAGAAGACTATAGATGCTGGTGAGGATGTGGAGAAACAGGAACCCTCTTGCACTCTTGGTGGGAATGCATGCTGGTGCAGCCGCTCTGGAAAACAGTGTGGAGGTTCCTCAAATCAGTAAAAATAGATCTACCCTAAGACCCAGCAATAACACTGCTAGGAATTTACCCAAGGGGTACAGGAGTGCGGAGACATAGGGGCGCATGTACCCCAAAGTTTATAGCACTACTTTCAACAACAGCCAAACTATGGAAAGAGCCCAGCTGTCTATCAACTGACAAGTGGATAAAGAAGTTGTGGTTTATGTATACCATGGAATACTACTTGGCAATGAGAAAGAACGAAATCTGGCCATTTGGAGCAACGTGGATGGAACTGAGGGGTATGATGCTACGTGAAATAAGTCAGGCGGAGAAAGACAGATACCATATGTTTTCATCCATGTGTGGATCCTGAGAAACTTAGCAGAGGACCATGGGGGAGGTGATGCAGGGAAAAAGTTATAGAGAGGGAGGGAGGCAAAGCATAAGAGACTCTTAAATACGGACAACAGACTGAGGGTTGACGTGGGTTTGGGGAGAGGGGAAAGTGGGTGACGGGCATCGAGGAGGGCACCTGTTGGGATGAACACTGGGTGTTGCGTGGAAACCAATTTGAAAATAAATTACATTTAATGTAAAAGGAAATCCAGGGGTTGCTCTTACTGAATATGAGGATAGCTTTCCATTTTCAGCACTTTCTGAACGTGAGGTAGTACTGGCTTAAGGTGCATAGAGGAAAGTTTGGTTTGTGTGTTTAAGAAAAGGAGTTGAGTAAAGACAGAGGCCTCTCACATGTATCACGTTGACCTTGGCAAGTGTCTCTTCTGATTGTTACCATGACTTATCCCTTTTCTTGATTCACATAGTTTGGTGTCATCCTTTCATGAGGAAGTGGATTTCAATTGATCATGGTAGGTGGTCCTTGTAATATTTTGTGAATTATTTGTGTATGTGGTGATGATGGATGGACCATGCCGGTGGCTTTCGAAAGCACTTACACGGACCGTGTAACACGTTTTCTACCCATGGAATCCCATACGGTCTTTTACTACCTTGTGTATGACTTACCTAAATATCATGAATTGGTAGGTACTGAATAGGTTTTAGTGGCACTGAGTGCCCTCATGGCCACTCACGCAGAATTCGTTGACTCTTTGCTCTTAAGCACACAATGACTCGGTCTTCCCTAAGCTGCGTGAAAGTGAACATGCATCCTAACTATGCAAACTGTTTGCTGCTGCTGTGAAAAACAGCTTCCTAAGTGTGAGCTATAGCCACAGACATATGGACCCCTAAGCAAGGCACAGTATATCTGTATTCTTTGAAAGAGTAGAGTAGTTACTTCAATTTGGCTTTCAGTGCGTTGCATGACAAGGCATTTAATTAGCTAAAACCCTCTTACAGTCATGTTTGATTGCAAGTTGTGTGTACTCTCCACTGCGAAGTGTCATCTCATGATAGATGGAATTAATGGAAGTGAGGCATCAGTGCATTCACGTCGAGGACAACCCTCTTGAACTCGTCAAGAACTATGGGCCTTTTCAGGTAAGATTACGTGCAGGTCTTTCTCAAGGGCACAATCTTAAACACAGCCCAACCTAAGGCAGCTTTCAGCATTCGGCAGTGATAGGATAGGCAACATTGTGACCTCACAAAGTGCCTGGTGTCCTAGCAACAGCGGTGTAACTCTCACAGCCTGCAGCCTGATTTGGCTTCATGGTAGGAAATTCATGAGGGCCTGGCGGCGGCGGCCAGACCTGGCAAGCGCGGGCGGCCCCTAGCGGCCTCACCTCCTGAGCCTCATGAAGAGGCGGCGGCGCAGGCCCCGGGAGGCCCTGGCCCAGGCTGCCCGGGGAGGAGCCTGTAGCGATGCAGCATGGGCCGCGCTGGAGGCGCCTGAGGAGAAGGTGGTGTATACGCAGTGGCAACCGTCGCCACTGTCGGTGGCCAACAGCAGCAAGGCGCTGATAGACGCTTTCAAGCTATTCGTGCCCCGCAGCACGGAGTTCATGAGCTCAGACGCGGAGCTCTGGAACTGCCTCTGTAGCCTCAAGCACCAGATCTCCCCCCGCATCCTGCGCAGCAAGGACGTCTATGGCTACTCCTCCCTCCTGGCCCAGGTCCCGGACCCCTGGCACCAGCCCCCCGAGGCCCGCCTCCAGACGCGCCGGCCAGCTGCCAGGAGGAGGCGCCACGGAGCCCGGACGGTCTGGGTCGGCCAGAGGAAGGTGCCGCCCCCGCCGCCGCTGTCCCTGGAGTACAGCAGCCCCCGCAAGCCCGCGGCCCCCGGGCCCTGCTCCGGGGGCCGCACCCTGGAGGAGAGTGGGAGGGCGGCCACCCCGACGCTGACCACCTCGCCCACCATCCGCGTAGTCGGCGACGTGTGGGTCGAGAGCAGCCTGGCAGAAGCGCGGCGCCAAGCGCACTAAGTTCTGGGAGTGAACCTGGAACCCGTGGTGAGACTCCGCCGCGTCCCAGTGCCTGGGCGTGAGATGCGGTCCACAGCCGCGCGACATCCCAGCCCCGGGATGGGTTGTGCCTGGAGGGATGAACCAGTGAGAGACGGGCCCAGCGTCGCCTAGTGCACTTTACCGGCGAAGAAGCACCAGACGGTCCTGGCCCGCGCCCCTGGGATGCGGCGCCGCCTTCTGGGACTCCGGGACAGCTGTGCCCTCTGCTGCCTCCCAGCACGGGTCTGCGGAGGGAGGCGACCCCTGGACCGCAAGGGAGGTCCCCTTTCTTCCTAACCCCAGATTGAGAGGTCTCCAGCACTGTAGGGGCAGATCCATGATCTCTCTTGTTCCCTCATTGCTCTGAAGTCGTCAGAAGAAGCCATTCCACCCCCACCGTCTCCAAAGGAAATTGCTTCCATGCTTGTGTAATAAAGCTAGAGTTTCTTTGCCATTCACCCACCTCCCGGCTCCTCCCGCCAATTTCTTTCTTTCTTTGTGTATATGTGTATGTATATATATCTTCTAGGATGATTTAAATTACATATTCTTTAACTGTTTAGAAGAGGCAGTAGAGAAAATAGGGTGTGACTTAGGGGTCTGCACTCAGAGTAAAATAAGATTCCTGAAGTATAGTATACATTCAAAAGGACATATATTATTTTTTTCATGTTTGTTTATGTTTCAGAGAGAGAGACACCGTGTGAGCAGGGGAGGGCCAGATAGGGAGCCACAGGATCCTACAGGCTCCAGGCTCTGAGCTGTCAGCACAGAACCTGATGCAGGGCTCGAACTCACAAACCATGGGATCATGACTTGAGCCAAAGTTGGACACTTAAGTGACTAGCCACCCAGGCACGCAGAAAAGAACATATATTATTAAAAGTATTCTGAGCACAGCTTGATGCAATTCAGTTCAATATACTTGAGGAATCAGCACTCATTAAAAAAGGTACCAGGACCCCAAGGGACCACCTGTGCCTCTTTCATTCATGGTCTATCTCTCCTTTGGGACGGCAATTTTTCTGACGTCTTACAAAATATACAATTTTTGCTTGGTTTTGGAGTATATAGAAATGGAATTATGTGTCCTACACCTAGCTTCTTTCACTCAAACTTATGTTAGTGATATTCATGGTATTGTATGTATAGATACTTTGTGCTCATTGGTGTATAGAATTTCATTATATGAATAGTTTACAGTATTTCTGCAACTCTTGGTGGACATTTAGGTAGGTTCTGGCTTAGGGCACTTATGAGTAAAGCTTCAGTGAACATTATAGGACACGTCATTTGGTGAACATTTCTTACAATAGTATTTATTTATCCAGGAGAGAATTTGCTGGGTCACATATCATCTAACTTCTCAGCTTTGGTAAGGTTCCTCCAAACTGTTTCCAAAATGGTTATACCAATTTACACAAACTTCTTTCTATAGTAGTGCCTGCGTAGTGCCTGTGAGCTGTGATTAGTTGATAGCCTTGCCAATACTTGCTAATATGGTCTTTTTCATGTTATCTATTCTGGCAGGTGTACAGATTTTTTTTTTATTTGAGAAATATCAATCCAAGTATTGTATAGAAATAGTCAAAAAAAAAAAAACAAAACAAAAACAAAACACAGCATCCAAATTGCAGATCAGGACTTGCAATAAAAATATCAAAGCCTTGTTTCCCCCATGAACACCTCTTCCCCAGAGGCAACACTTTCTTTTGTTTTCTTTTTTCTTTTTTTTTTAAATCAGGGTGTTTTTCAACAGACCATTTTTTAAGGACAATTTTACACTTATAGACAAATTGTACAAAAAATACAGGTTCCTCACCCCCAGTAGTTTCTATAGTACCTTGCACTAATGTGGATGCATTAATTATAAGTGGTGGATGAGCCATTCTTGACTGACACATTATCATTAGACACATTATCATTAACTAACAGTTAGGGTTAATTTGTGTTATATAGATACATAAGTTTTGAGAAATGTATAATGGTATGTATCTACTATTGCAGTATCATACAGAATAGTTACACCACCCTAAAGTGCCCTGTGCTCCGCCTATTACCAATTCCTCTCTCCCCCAAACCCTAATAGCCACTGGTCTTTTTTCTGTCTCCGAAGGTGTTTTGTGTTGTTGTTGTTGTTGTTGTCGTTGTTGTTGTTGTCATCTTCGTCGTTGTCGTTGTTTTGTATTCTTTCGTTTTCTTTTGTTTTGTTTTTCCAAAACGTTGTCATAGTTGGAAACGTAAAGCAAATGGCTTTTTCGTATTGGATCCCTTCACTTAGTAATCCGCACTTAAGTTTCCTCCATGACTTTTAAGTAGCTCCCTTTCTACCTCTTTCCTTCCCTCCTCTTCTGTCTCTCTGCCTCCCTTTCATGGAGGGAGTTTATTTTCTAAAACAGCTTTTAAAAAGCTGGTTTACAGAAAAAGACTGGAAAGTGCAGAGTTCCCCTGTTCTCCCTCCTACCCCCCAAAACATAGTTTTCCCTATTGTAAACTTCTTGTGTCAGTGTAGTGCATTTGTTACAATGGATGAGCCCATATGAAAACTATTATTAACTAAAGTCCGAAGTTTAGCTTAGCATTCACTGTGGTGTGCAGTTTGCTGAGTTTTGACAAATGCACAATGCCATGATTCAAAACATTTCACTGTCTTAGAAGATGTTTCACTGCCGTAAATATTCCCTGTGCTTCATCGATTATTCATCTCTCCCTTCCCCCCTGAGTCCCTGGCAACCACAGGTCTCTTTACTGTCTCCATTATTTGAGGCAACACTTTTAACTGTTCCAGGTTTATATTCTTTTGTTAGGAATCTTCATGAAGATAAGTAGTATAGTATACTGCTGCTTATTGATTTGTCAGTTTTAAGCACCGTCTACTGACTTCCTATGTGACGTTGACGAATAGGTCGCTTAAGCCACCTGTCTTCTCTCTCCTCACCTTCCGATATATTCCCGAACTTCTATCTGTATACTGTTCCAGTCAGGTCCAGCCAGCCGGGGAGTCACTATAGGTATTTTAAACAGTTACACACATGATGGGAAATCCCAGAAGCCAAACAAAGGATGGCGAAGCAATCAGGAATTAGTATCATCAGAAAGCTGTTTCCACCCGCAGAGCTAGAGAAATTCAGAACCATACCTAGCAGGAACTGAGAACATGGGAGAAGAGGCTCTTGGAAAGAAGCTAGAATTTGGAGGAGATAAAATCACTGGTAGGAAGTGGAGTGGGAGAGAGAAAAACCTCTGGGCTTATACCTTCCTCCCTTACTCCCATTAAGCACCCATTGGTCAAACCCTCTGGAAGCCAGTTGGCAAGGAACAAGGAAACACATTCTGTAGGAGAAGTACAGGAATTGGATGTGAGGGCAAAAAGACATAACGGGTGAAGTTACATATAGGTACTAGTTAGAGTTCTCCAGAGACTCAGTATCAATGGGAATTGGTTCAAAGGATTACGGAGGCTGAGAAGGGCAGACCCAGGAGATCCAGTAGTTTAGTTCCAGGCAGACTCCCAAAGCCTAAGAATCAGGAGAGCTGATGATGTATGTTCCATTCCATGTCTGAGCCTGAAGTCAGGAGACCAATATCGCAGCTTGAAGACAGTCAGATAGACACAGTGAATTCTCTCTTACTCTGCCTTTTGTTGTATTCAGGTCTTCAATCGATTAGTTGAGGACACCCAGTGGTTGGCAAGGCAATATGTCTTGCTTAGTCTACTGATATACAGATGTTAATTGTACTAAGAAATGTCCTCACAGACTCACTAAAATAATGTTTAGCCATATATCTGGGTACCCAGTGGCTTAGCCCATTTAAAACATGAAATTAACCATCACACGATATAATTTTATGTTTATATACATGTATGTATGTATGAATGTATGTTATTTGAGAGAGAGAGAGAGAGAGAGAGAGAGAGAGAGAGAGAGAGTATGTTCAAGCAGGAGAAGGACAGAGAGAGAATTCTGAGGTGTCAGTGCAGAACCTAATGCTCATCTTAGTCTTATGAACTGTGAGATCATCATCTGAGCCAAAATCAAGTGTTGGATTGTGAACTCACCGAGCCACTCAGGTACCCCACAAGATGTAATTTTAAAATAGAGACGTATTTGCTTTACCTGTACTATCATTTTTCATTCCTTACATTGTAAGATAAAGGTCTTCCTTAACCTTGCTGCACTTTTTCTCTGTCTCTCATCAGCTTTGGGCTTCTGTTTTGTCATTGTGGTTAACACTGCTGTTATGCTCTGCAATCAAGTCTCTTTAGAGGGTTCAAGGTTGATTCTATAACTTGAAAACTAATAAATGGTTTAAATTATTGGGATTATTAAATAATATGCAAACATTAGAATTACTACTCTTTTCCTGGAGTCCTTGGACCTGCTGAATGAGGACATCTCTAGCATCAAGGTGAAATGGATCCTTTCTCTTTGTATTCCATCAGTGCTTTAAACCATGCCATGTTTCACTTGGTTCATTCAGACTAAGACCGTCTTATGGATATTTTCTGGTTCTCCTTAATTTTCTAATTGCACTTCTTTGTTTTATTGCACTCTTTCAGTACTCTCAAATCATGCCACTTATGACATCTTCCTGCTAACCTCTTAGCGGTTTCTCACTGGACTTTTCTTTATTCCTGCCTCATGTAGGTGGTGACTCAGTGGGTCTGCTTCATAGCTTCCTTCCTGTGATTTTCCTCTGCCCCGCTCCCAGTTTGTTTCCATGGTTTCATGGTAATATGGCAATCTGGGAAGTTAGGGAGCATTTAAAAGCCTGGACTCTTGAGCCTGACGGCCTGGGGTTAGACTTTACTTGTTCCACTTACCAACTGTGTAAGTTGGATGTTGGATGAGTTATGTGGTTTCTTTGTAACCCTCTTTCCTCCTCTCGAAGATAATAATGGTAATTGTACATATTTTATAAGTTTGTTGTGTGGTTCATATGTAATAATATATGAAAATAACCCATAATAGTGTCTGGCACAAAAATAAACACTATGTTAGTGTTGCCTATTATTAAGAATAATTTCTCTTTATTTTTTCTCTCCTTGTTTTGTTGGAGTACACCTTCATATAACTTCCTAATGAAGAATGAGTTGAATCAAATGTTCTGAGTCTTTGCACGTCTGAAGATATCTTGAGTCCACTCTCAAATTTAATTCATAATTTTGATAGGTGTAGAATTGTAGCTACTTTTTAAATTGATTTATTTTTATTTTTTTAAAGATACCTCCAACTTACTTAGCATGTATTGCAACAATCATTTCAGGAGTAGATTCCTCAGTGCCCCTTACCCATTTAGCACATCCCCCCTCCCACAATCCCTCCAGTGAACCTCAGTTTGTTCTCCATATGTATGAGTCTCTTCTGTTTTGCCCCCTCCCTGATTTTATGTAATTTTTGTTTCTCTTCGCTTATGTCCATCTCTTCCACTCATAGAATCCTAGCGTCTAATGGCCAGTTGCCCCTTCCATCGACTTTCCCCTAATCACAACACCATTGGAACTACAATATCTGCTCTTTAGAGTGTTTTTAACTCACTATCACTTCCACCTTCTTCTAGTTTTCAAAATCATTCAGTACGTCTGGCCTATGCTTAAGGAAAAGGGAATGGAGGTCCCCCTTTTGAAGGGCTTAAAAGAGAATTTATGAACATATTTTAGACTGCCACAGCCTGTCTGCGGGCCTCGTATTATTCACTCTCATCCTGCATGAAAAATATCCTCACCCTACCCCAAATATCCTCCCTTTTAAAGACCCAACCCTTGTAACATCAGCTCAAAGACCAGGATATTTTTATCTAAATTAGGTCCAGGTGTGAATGAGTCTCCTTGGGCGCACTGGTCCTCGACTACACTTTCAATCTGAAGACCTATGAATGAAGACCTATGAATTCAGCATACGACCAACATGGGCATGGTGATAACCAGAATACACACAACAACACACACCCACCCACACACACACACACACACACACACACACACACACACACACACACACATACACACACACACAGAAAAAAACAAACAAACCAACAAAACACAAACGTTGCTGTTAAAAAGTAAGGAAGGAAGTTATCATGAATGAGTCACTGGTCCATAGCAATTCTGAAGTTCAGCAGAATAGACTACAGGTAGGCAGTCCTTTCATTGGGTCTTAAGGCCGGGGAATGATTTTCCATGGCCCTAGCTCCTCCAGGGTTCTGGCTTTCAACCTCCAAGTCATTCTTCCCTTCTCATGAAAGGTAGCCTGTGTCTACAGCCTTATGGTTGTCTCGACCTACTTCTCATTGTAGGAGTTAGTGGGTCCAAAGCCTTCTTTCATTTTACTCTCTGGGATTAAGGAAACCCTTCTCTTCCATGGACTTTTCCAAACATTTATAAGGAAAAACACTCCTAAACTTCAAGTGATATGGTAACAGAGAGAACCCAGTGTCCCACAGTTTACTCTGCGAGGGTATGCTTATGAGATAGAACACTGGTATTCTCCAATTCCTAATTCTTCATTTAGGAAACTTTTCTGGCATCTTTTCCCCAACGTCATCTGCTGAGTGATGTTGGTAATAATTTCACCTTCAATAAGAGTGACATTATTGATGTTATCTGTGCTAACAAAAATTGAAATTGTATTTGAATGGCATTGAGTAAGTGCAAGTAGTATCGACTGGGGACGTGTTCAGCTGTCACAGAAAGGCTGCCACCAGTGGCATAATCAAAGAGAGTTTTACTCACAAAGAGGCTGTAGGCTGTGCTCCATTAAGGCAGGAATGTCATCGGCAGCAGGCTGCATGGAATGGCAGAGCTGCCAATTTCTTTATGACCTCCTGCAAAATTTTGGAAAAAAGTGTAGCAGCCATTAATATAATACTACCAATGTTTTTACCACTTACCGTCTTCAATGCAGCACATGTGTGAGTATTTCAAGCTCACAGCACATCTGTGAGGTACAATTGTTGATGTCTTTTGGAGGTCATTCGTTCACTTCTTAAGTCAAAAATTAGCTGTCATATGTCTAGGGCATGTGGCTTCACCAAATCCCCTCCTAGGTTTCCTTGGCTTATCAATGCATCAAGCAAACTCATAGGAATTCTAGAATTTAATCCTTGTGGGCCATGGAGAAACCAGTTCTGTCTTATCACATCACATTACATACTCAGGCCATTCAGTATACTCTCAGATGAACCCTTGGAAGGTGCTCCTGTATTAGCGTTGTATTTCTGTTGGCAAGAACCTTGCCTCCTAGGAGGCACGGTAACTTTCATATCTATTAGTAATTCCCAACGAAGTACAAACCAAGAGTTTTCCTTGTCTTCTTGTTGACACGTTATAATGTATACTAAGTTACCACGTTTTCTTGTTTTAATTCTTAGCATCATATACCAACTGCAATATCATCACGGAACAATGGTGGCCCCGCATGTAGCATCATCAGCTGTGGACACTTCAGATATGGCCACGGTAACAGTTAGGGTGGACTCCATCCAGTTCTTGGCCATTGGGCTTGTCTGATTCTCTCCATTTATCTACCTCCCACCCTACACCCCCAGCCCCAGCAGCAGTGAGAATCTGGTTAGTCAGGGAATCTCCAGCAGATACATATGCAGATGCAGATGCAGATGCAGATCATTTCTCTGGATAATCTTTATGGTTGACTGTGGCCTGGGTAGCAGGACGGGTTCAGACAGAAACACCTGATTTGGGTGCCATCAAGCCGTCTCTGTGCCCCCCTGAGAAATGGGACAGTATGCATTTCAAACACTTCAAGTCTCCACTTCTCCCTGCACAATTCTGTGTTTTGTTGCTTCCATCCACCTACCAAAGCAACCCAAACTTTATGCTAAAGAGAGTGGGGCTCGTGTGTCCTTTGCAGATTGGAATGCTGTTACTAGTTTGGGTTATCTTAATAAAAACTGGCACATTACCTAAAAATGTAGAATTCGGTGTGAATTCAGAATCTGTACCTGTAGTAAACCCTCCATGATTCCGTTGATTAGGGAGAGGTATCAGACCATACTGTAAGGAACCCTGCCTTCGAATGCTACAGCTCTATGACCTTGCAAAGCACTATTTTTAACCTGGTTATCCAAAGTCGGTAAGTCTTTGTGAGTATACATTCAGAGCCTATTTAAGATCTGGATTGTAGTCTCCAATTTTTTCATGACGTAACTAACCCATTGATTCCAAGAGTTCTCTTTATTTTTCAATCATTCTCTTGGGCATTTGACCAAATCTGTCAAATAAAAAATGTCCTCAATTTGAATATATGAACATTTAAGAGCAGTCACGTGTTCAGTGCCCAAATATTTTATTATTTCCGTTAAGAGTTTATTCTGTCTGTGGACGGTGAAGAAACAAATGCCTGTTTTTGTTTTGTTTTGTTTTGTTTTGTTTTGTTTTGTTTGTTTTGTTTTTTTTTCATTTTCCGCACATAAGTAAGTATATGTGCAAGGCAAAATGCTAGGTACCTGTCAAGGGTAATAGGACGTTCAGGAGTGTAAATGAGATTTCTGTCATCAAAAAAAGAAAAAAAATTGTTTCATGAACTAAGATAAGCTAAGCTTTAAAAATGAAAAGAAAATAACCATGAACTCGGATAAAATTTAGGCAATGAGGTACTTTTCCCTAGGGCAGCAAGGAGTTATGAGAAATACCATAATCTGTAGAGTTGGTACTAAAAAGCTCTACTGACACGATGATAAAGCTCACCTTTAAAGCTTGCTTAGTGTACTGATTTTATTCCTTTCTTCTTGAAATCTAAAGAAGCTTTTTCTCTTTGGCTGTTAACATGAAATGAAAAGACACTTTCCCCCTATCTTTTCTTCTGCCGTATTTACGCTGAGCTTCTTACAAAAGTCTTTTATGTATTCATTGCTTTTTATCTTCATCCTTTGTCCAAAACAAGCCTTGAGATTGGGAATGATGTGGACTATTTCTAACCCAAGCTCACAGGACTTAAGTTCTCATAAAACCCATCATTTGAGGAGGCATTGAACTCGTATCATAGAGTTCCTTGTGCAGCCCATGGGCAGGATTCCACTGAAAGAATCGATAGCATCGTGGAGACCCTGTCTCTGGAAGGAACTAACACAAATAAGGATTTGACCTTATAGGCTGATTTTCCTAGGAATCTAGGAATCAAGAGGGCCAGAAGTGGGATGGTGGGAGAAGGACACTGTAGAGGGGCTGAATACCCAGGCTCACTTGAAGCCAACTGAGCAGAGGAAGGTTCTGTCCTGCTCTGATGGAGCAGGATAGGGCTGTGGAACCAGGCAGCTTCGTCATCCGGACCGGTGATGCTGCCTAGACTGGAGTAATTCCGGGACAATTCTTGTTCTTTAGACGTATTCTCCCTTCCTCTCTCTTCCCTCCTTTAGGTTGATAACTCTGCTTGTTGGTTTCTTTAAGCAGACATTTATAATCCATTCCTTTGATACATTTCCTATCTATACTTATATAATTTTCTTTCTCTCTCTCTGGGATAATCAAGCCATCTAGTTTCTCTGTCTGGCTAAACTTATCTTCTTTTTCTTTCCCCACCTCCTTCCTTATTTTCCTTTCTCTCTGTCTGCATTAAGCCATTTCGCCTCCCAGCCTGGTCAATATATATATATATATATATATATATATATATATATATATATATGTTTTTCCTTTTCCCCACCCCTGTCATTTCTCTCTTTATATGTTTTCTTCCAACAGCAATGCCTCTACCTTGTTCTTTACTTGTAGCTGGTGTGTCTGGTCTGTTTGTTTGTTTTGTTTTGTTTTTGATTTCAGACTGTTTTCTGTGTGTGTGTGAGCGTGTGTGTGTGTCCATTTATTTCTTTTATTTGCACGTTGCCTTACATGTCTCTGTTTCCTGTTTGTTGGTTTGTTTCTTTTCCTTTCCAAGGCTACTTCAAGGAACAAATAAAAGCACACCTTGTGGAGGGTCTAAAACATCATTACGAGTAGAGAACTCAAAGAGCCAATGTCACAACAACAGAGAGCAAGGAACACTTTCCAAGAAACACTACCTGCAGGGCTAGAATCTGCAGAGGGCGTGAGCCCCTGTTCCTATAGCAATTCTTGTAGGTGCAGAGCAAATAACAAGCTTGTAAACCTCCTAAGAGAGAGAAATCTAGCCAAAATAATGACACAGAAGAATTCCCCTCAAAAGAAATTCCGGGAAGAAGTGGACAGGTAACGACTTGATCAAAACAGATATAAGCTACATATCACAATTTAGCATAACAGTCCAAAGATTAATCGTTGGGATTGGCAAAGGCGTAGAAGACAGCATGGAATCAATTATTGTGGAGATCAAGGAAATAAAAAGTAGTCGTGATGAATTCCAATGCTATAAATGAGGTGCAAATTAAAATGGAGGCAGCCACAGCGCGGATTGCAGAGACAGAGGGGAGACTAAATGAATCAGAAGGTAAAAATATGGGGAAAAGGAGGTGAGAAAAAGATAGAGAAAAATTGAGGATCGAGAGGGGAGAATTAGAGAACTAAGTGATGAAATCAAATGGAACAATATCCATAACAGGATTTCCAGAAGAGACAGAAAAGGGGTGTGAAGATGACCTTGAACAACTCATAGCTGAAAACTTCCACAAGTTGGGGAAGGACCCCGGCATTGAAACCCAACGGGCACACAGAACTCCCTTCAGATGTAACCTGAGTTGATCTTCTGCACAACATAGACTGCTGAAACTGGCAAAATACAAGCATGAAGAGAGAAGTCTGAAAGCAGCTAGGGATGAATGGACCTTCACATACAAAGGTAGAGAAGTATTGGGATAGGAGCTGACCCATCTACTGAAATCAGACAAGCCATAGAGGAATAGGGGAATCTTCAATGTGATGAATAGAAAAAAATATGCAACCAAGAACCCTTTATCCAGCCAGCCTGCCATTCAGAATCGAAGGAGAGGTAAAGGTCTTCCCAAACAAACCAAAACTGAAGGAATTCACCACCGCTAAACCATCCCTACAAGAGATCCTAAGAGGGATTCCTTGAGGGAAATGTCGCAAGTATCACAAAGTACCACAGACACCAGTACAAGCATGAAAACTACAGACATCACAATGCCTCGGAACCATCGCTTTCCATAATAACACTGCATGGAAGTGGAATAAATGCTCCAACCAAAACACACAGGGTATCAGAATGGATAATAGAAAACAAGACCCATCTGTTTGCTGTTGTACACGAGACTCATTTCAGACCTGAGGACACCTTACTCTTGAAAGTGGGGGGATGGAGAACTACTTTCATGCTACTGGGAGTCAAAAGGAAGCTGTAGTAGCCATACTTCTATCAGACAAACTTGACCTGAAATTAAAGTTGGCAGCAAGAGATGTTTAAGGACATTATTAAATAATTACAGTGTCTGTCCATCAGGAAGAACTAACAATTATAATGACTATGCACTGAATTCCGAAGCACACAAATATTTAAAACATTTAATCACAAACATGAACAATCTTATTAATAAGAATGTGGTAATTGCAGAGGGCTTTAATACTCAACTTGCAACAATGGACAGAAAATCTAGACAGAATCAGGAAAGAAACAATGGTCCTGAATGATACATTGGACCAGAAGGACGTGACAGATATTTTAGGACTCTACATCCCAGAGCAGTAGAGCACACTCTCTTCTGCAGTGCACGTGGAACATTCTCCAAGAGAGACCACATACTGGGTCGCAAAAAGCCTTCAATAAATATAACAGCATTGAGATGACACCATGCACACTTTGAGATCACAATGTTTGGAGCTTGACATAAAGTACAAGAAAAAGTCTGTTCAACCTCTAAAAGCATGCAGGTTAAAAAACATCCTACTAAAGAACGAATGAGTCAACCAGAGAATTAGAGAAGAAATTAGAAGACATAAGGAAACAAATAAAAATGAAAACACAAGAATCAACGCGTTTTGAAAAAATTTAATTAAAAAGATGGTAAAAGGGTTACTGAAGCTGAGTTTTGCATACTTGAGACAGCATGTTATGCACTAAGGAGTCTTAGTGCTTGGGGTAAAGGCCATTTCCATAACTTTCTTAGTTCTGTGACCTTGTGCAGTTATAACATCTCCTTCAGCCTCAATTCGTCCCTCTGTACACATGGTCAATTGAGATGCTTTATGAGGTAATGTGCCTGCCACAGGGAAGTGATTGGTAGCTGTAAGTTCATTGCTCTGCCCCTCGTATTCCCAGGACTCCTGCCAGGGAGCCTGCAGGCCTGCGTGCTGGCCTGTACCTGCAGCATTTTCAGGCAAATTGTTCACTTTGTGATTAAGGCTTCCCGTTTCACTGAGCCCTTGATTCACCCCATGTGTTCTGGCATCTGATGCCCTGCGTGGGTTCCCTCCTCCTTTTTCAGACCCTTACTTGGTGTTGTGGGATAAAGTGATCAGACCACCTGAGCATCAGTTATTAGCAATAAGCGTGACTCCTCTGAGTACCTATGGTATTCTGATTATTCCCACATAAAGCCAGTGTTCTGCAGCTCTGATTATCTGCTAAATTATACCAAGGCATAGTTTAGAGGATTCTTTTGTTGTTGTTGATTTTGTTATTGCTGCTGTTGTTGCTGCTCTTGTTGTTGCTGCTGCTGCTTCTGCTGTTGTTTTTGTTGTTTAGAAATCATTTGCTTCAGGTTCATCTAGTCTATCCAGTAACACCTGCAATCACAGTGAGGTAAACTTTGGTTTTACCTTTTTTCACTTTTTAACGCCAGTGGATTTTGTTTTTGTTTTTGTTTTTCAGCCTCCCTTTGGGAAGTTCTATTTCTTCCATCTTCTCGCTCATGTGTCCAAAATAGACAACTGATTGTTTACTAGTTGCTGTCTCTGGGAGGTTGTTGCTGTTTGCCAGGTGTTAGTATTGACATGCCAGGGCTGGGGTGTTCATTCTTTCCCAGATATTTGTTCCAGGTCTTCATGACAAAGGCAACAGAATGAAGAAGGTACTGAGTGGAAGCAGTTAGAAATTCACTTCAACTAGGACTGCCTGAGGAAGTGGGCACTGCATTTAGAGCAGGAGACACAGAAATGAACCACAAGTGGGCAAAATGAGTTGGGTATAAGAAAGGAAAATAATGCCAGCACGATAGTCCAGTTTTCTTTGCTTTTATGTGAACTATGGGATAAATGTGTAACATACTAGAGACCCTTATGATTTGGGCTGCTTATTTTTATCTTAATGTTTGTTGGTTGGGTGGGTGGTTGATCGACAGTGTGTTTGAGGCAGGGGAGGGGATGAGAGAGGGGGAAGAGAAAATTCCAAGCAGGCTCTGTGCAGAGTATGACCTGGGGCTTGAAACCACAAATGGCGAAATCATGACCTGAACTGAAACGAAGAGTAGGTCACTCAACTAACTGAGCCACTCAGGCTCCCCTTGGCTGCTTATTGTATTTGCACATTGGGTCTTCGTGTTGGAAATACCATAGGGAGTGGTGTACATGCATGATCTAAGGAAGGTGCAGCTAGGTAGATCTGGCTTATTTGTTTTCCTTATGACACTTTATTCATGGTAATATTTCGTAAGTTTATTAGAAAGACAGATTGAAGATTGTAATTGGGAGGAAATCAGGTAAGGAGTCATCGCAGTTGACCAGGAGAGGTGAACATGACAGCAATTAGTGTGGAAGCAGGAAATGGAGAGAGGAGGACAGATGTGGTAGTTTTTTGAAAATGCTTTTTGTTGTGTAATTAACATTATACAAAGTAACTATTTTGGTGCATAGAGCTTTGAGTTTTAAAGATTGTATCTACTCATGTAAATGTCACCCCAATGAGAATACAGAAGAGTTCTGTTCCTGGGTCACATAGGTGGCTTTGTCACTTAAGCATCCCACTCTTTATTTCGGCTAAGGTAATGAGTTCACTATTCTTGAGTTTGAGCCCCTGCTCACGAACTTCCCGGGGCCTACTTGGGATTACCCTTCTCTACCACATTTTCTGTGCCTCCCCCACTCTCACTCTCTGTCTCCCCCCCCAAAAAAAAATTAGACAAGAAGAGAACAATTCCATCAGCTCCCAGAATTCCCTCATGTTGAGTCACGGTCACCCCACCCCTGAGGCCTGGCAACCATCTATCTCCAACTTTAATATCATATAAATGGATCGTTATTGTAGGTAACTTTATGAGACTGGTTTCTTTCATTCAACATCATTCCTTTACAATACATGTGTTTCTTAGTGTTTCCCTATACGGATATACCAGGGTTTCTTTAACCATTCATTTCCTGAAGGACATTTGTGTTTGTAAATTTTTGTCAGTTATGACCAGATTTGCTGTAAACATTTGCGTGTATGTTTTTTTTTCTTTTTATAAGTATAAGTTTCCACTTCTCTAGAGGAAAGATATAGGAGTCAGATTTATGGGTCACATGCAAGTATTAGGTATTGTCTTTAAAAATGAATATATATATTTCATGGGCTCCCGGTGGGCTCAGTAGATTGAGTAGCTGACTTCAGCTCAGGTCATGATCTCACAGTTTGTGAGTTCAAGCCCTATGTTTGGCTCTGTGCTGACAACTCGGAACCTGGAGCCTGCTTTGGATTCTGTATCTCCCTCTCTCTGCCCCTCTCTGCTCACACTCTGTCTCTCTTTATCCCTGAAAAATAAGTATAGATGGAAAAAAAAAAACATTTTCAATATGTGCATAGTAGTATCTCAGTGCAGTTTTAATGTGTTTCCCTGAAGCCTAGTGTTGTGGAGCATCGTTTTGTGCACTTCAATATATGATATTCTAGACACAAGACCTTTGCTGGATATATGATTTGGGAATATTTTGTCCAAGTCCATAGATTGTCTTTTTTTCTTTTAACAGAGTCTTTTCCCAAGCAAAGTTTTAGTACTAACGAAGTGCAATTTAGAGATTTTTTTTTCTTTTGTATGAGTCCAACTTATACACCTTATAACTTCAGACGTCATTTGTACTCCTTGTTCATATATTTGCTATTCTACACCAGCATCAGAATGTTTTCAGTTTGTTGCTATTGGTTGCACAAATTGTATACTGCACAGTTCTAGGAGGCATGATTTATATGAACTGTAGTGCGAATGGGAACCCTCAAATCTGTAAAATGTACAACTTGTACAAACATGTATTATCTCTTAGAGGGCCGACTGAGCCACCCAGGCGCCCCATGAAATGGTGAAACTTTTACGATGCTAGTTGTAGGCTTTTTTTGTGGGGGTTCGTTTTTGTTTGTTTTATAAAAGTCCTGTATCAACTTGATGAAGTCTCCCTGGACTCCTAGTATGAGGAGAGGATGTTGTATTTATTATGAATGGAGGTAACAAATGCCTTCTCTGCATCTCATTTTAAGAGCATCTGATCGTTTCCCTGTCTTTCTTCTTTATCCTATTGTTGTGATGGGTTAAACTGATTGATTTTTGAATATGGAACCAGTCTCCCATACTTGTACTAAATCCCTCTTGGTTATGGATGTATAATTCTTTTTACACATTGTTGGATTTGTTTTGCTAACATGTATTGGGTATTTTGTGTCTATGAAAATGCAAGACACTGGTCTCCAATTTTCCCTTCTTATAATGCCTTTACCTTGTTTTGTCAATGCTGGCCTCCTAGAATGAGGAAGTTTCCCCTCTGTTTATATTTTCGGGAAGAGATTACAGGACATTAGCATCATTTTTTCCTGTGAATGTTTGCTAGAATTCTTCAGTGAAACCACCTGGGCCTGACGCTTTCTTTTGGGAAGGTTATTCGTCCTTGACTCTATTTACTTAATAAATATAGGCCTATCCAGATAATCTATGTTTCCTTATGTGGGTTTTGGTAGTGTGTGCCTTTTATTTGTTTTCTATATTTTTCTAAAATGTTTTCATTTATTTCTGAGAGAGAGCTGTAGAGTGGGAGGTGGGAAGGGGCAGAGAGAGAGGGAGACGCAGAATCTGAAGCAGGTCCCAGGCTCTGAGATGTTAGCACAGAGCCTGACACGGGGCTCAAACCCACGGACCAGGAGATTATGACCTGAGCTGAAGTCAGACATTTACTGACTGAGCCACACGGGTGTCCCATCGTGTGAGTCTTTTAAATAATCGATCTGTTTCATATAAGTTATGAAATTTGGGGGCATCGAGTCATTCATAATATTTTCCATTATCCTCTTAATGTTCATGGACTCGATAGAGGTTACGTCTCTTTCACTTTTGATATGAGCCATTTGTGCCTACCTTTTTTCTTGGATAGCCTAGTTAGGGGTTCATTACCTTTATTGATATTTTCAAAGAACCATCTTTTGATTTCTCTATTGATTATCTCCAGTATTGGACTATCTTTTATTTTATTGATATCTGTTCTGATTATTATTTTTTTAATTATTATATTTCTTTTCTTCTACTTCAGCCTTCAACTGTACCTCCTCCGCTATTTTCCTAAGGTGGAAGTTTAGGCTACTAATTTAAGGTCTTTCTCCTTTCCGATTTTGTTACGTTTATTTACTTACTTTGAGAGCGAGAGAAAGCATGTACATGAGCAGGGGCATGGCAGAGAGAGGGAGAGAGAGAATCCCAAGCAGGAACCCAATACAGGGGCTTGATCTCATGACCATGATAGCATGACCTGAGTGGAAACTAAGAGTTGCGTGCTAAAAACACTGGGCAGCCAGATGTCCGAAGGTCTTTCTACTTTTCTAATAAATGCATTCAATGTTGTACATTGTACTGTAAGCCATGTTTTCACTGCCCACCCCACCCCGCCCTGCACATTTTGGTAGGTTGTATTTAATTTTCATTGAGTCCAAACTACTTTGAAATTTCTCTCAAGATTCCTTCTTTGATGTGTTATTTAGATGTATGTTCTTTAATCTCTAAATATTTGGGGACATTTCCTGCCATCTTTTCATTATTGCTTTCAATCCAGTTCAATTCCAGTGTGGCATGACAACATACTTTGTGTGGTTTCTATTCTTTGAAATTTGGTAGGATGTGTTTCATGGCCCAGAACATGTTCTGACTTGGTGCACGTTCTGTGTGAACTTGAGAAACATGTTTATGCAACTACTGTTCGATAAAACATTCCATACGTATCAGTTCAATCTAGGTGATTACTGCTACTGCTTCGTCCAGCTGTAGCCTTACCTATATCCTTCTAGACCTGTCAGTCACTGACAGAAAGGTGTTGAAGTCTCTACTATAATAATGACTTTTTCTCTTTCTCCTTCAAATTCTAAAAGTTTTTCCATCATGTATTTCCATTCTCTGTTGTTAGGTATAGAAAATTAGGGATTGTTATGTTTTCTTACAGAACTGACCTTTTTATCTCTCTATAGAATCTCTTTATATAATGACACTCTTTATCTCCCTAGAGTTTCCTTGATTGGAAGTTTGCTTTGCGTGGAGTTAATGTAATTACTCCAACTCTCTTTGGATAAGCTCTAGCATGATAAATCTTTCTTCATCCTTTTACTTGTAACCTATCTGTATCTGTATATCTCATGTGAATTTCTTATAGACAATATAGAGTTGCATCTTGTTTTTGGATCTCCTGTGACAATCTCTGAGCTTTAATTGGTATATTTAGACTATTCACATTTGATGTGAGTATTGATGTAGTTGGAATAATATCTGCCATGTTTGTAACTGTTTTCTATTCACTGCATTCATACTTTGCTTCCTTTCTATCTTCACCTTTTTCTGCCTTCTGGATTTTAATGCAGCAGTAGGTATATTCCATTTTCTTCTTTCTCTTAGCATATTCATTACACTTGTTTATTTTAAAAGTTGGAGTGGGTTCCCCTTTATTTGCATTTGCATTACTCATTTATAACTAGTCAAATTCCTCTTTCAAATCACACTATACCCCTTCACAGGTAGTGCAGCTACCTTATAACAGCTGTCTCAATTCCTCCATCCCACGCCTTCTAATATTGATGTCATCTACCTCCTTATCCATAGGCTATGATCACCGAATATATTCCTGCTGTTATCACTTTAAACAACTTGTTATCTATCAGATAAGTTGGGAATGAGAAAAATAAGCTATTTTCTCTTACCTTTCCTTATTCCTACTCTAATCCTCTTCTTTTTTAAGCATAGATCTAAATTCCTTATCTGTAACTTCTGTCCCTATTCCTTTTTCTAAAGACCTTGTCTTGAGAGAGACAGGGGGCACAAATGAGCAAGGGGCAGAGAGAGAATCTCAGGACAGGCAGAGAGAGAGGGAGAGATAATGGGATCTCACTCAAAGCATGGCTCATGCTCACTTGCAGGGGGGTGGAGCTCACTTGATGTGGCACTTGAACTCACAAACTGTGGGACTTGAACTCATGAATGCTGACATCATGACCTGAGCTAAAGGCAGGTATTTAACCACTGAGGTATCCTCGAAGGAACTTTTTTATTTTATGTATTTATTTCTTGCAAGGCAGATCTACTACTGATAAAGTCTTTCTTTTTTTGTTTCACAACGTATTACTTGTTTTACGGTTGTTGTTGTGGTAGTTTTGTTGTTCTTGTTCTTTACAAAGGTGAGGGATTGTAAAATTCAGATGCTTTGGGGAAGAGTAACATACTCCATGCCTAACATCTTTTTTAATGTTTATTTATTTATGTTGAGGGAGAAAGGGGTGGCGGGGGTGCGGTAAAGAGAATTCCAAGCAGACTCCATTCTGATAGCAGAGAGCCCTATGTAGGGCTCAATCTCATTAAACATGAAATCATGACTTGAGCAGAAATCAAGGTTGGATGCTCAACCGACTGAGCCACACAGGCACACCTACAAGTCTTTTTTCTTCAGTTTGAAATACACTTTTGCAGGACATAGAATTTTCAAGGGGTGTTTTTTTTTTTTCCTTTCAACACTTTTATGTATTTGTATATGTATTTTATTTTTATTTATTTTTATTTTTATTTTATTTTTATTTTTATTTTTTCTTCTACCCTGGCTAGGAAGAAAGGGATAGATGGGGTAAGAGGAGAGAGAGTGATGCTGGCTGGAGGAAGGGCATCATCTTAGCCTGGCTGGTGAAGTGCTGTCTGACAGAGATATTAATTGGAGCATTGAAACAAACGTGCAGTCATCTGAGGGAAAGAAAAAAATATTTTGAAATACACTGCCTTTGGATTCACTATAAATCTACACACTACTGTGAGGGGGATGTTTTCTTTCTGTTTTATTTTACAGGAACAGAGAACACATATATACAAGTGCACACGCACACACACACACAGTCTCTGAGCACCTAGTAAATGTCAGGCATGCTAGACACTTCAAGTGTTATTTCATTTAATCATACAAGCACTTGAATTAAATGAGTCATCCAAGATGACACAGTTGTTGAAGGAAGCAGAATTCGAACCCAGGTCTGACCCTGGTGCATGTGCCTCTGAGTCAAGATTCTATACTCCTAGATGGAAAGACTGCACATCCCAGCCTCCTCTCCCACCTCTAATGCATCCATCCTGCACGTACATGCATACTTGCACAAAGAAGAAGGACTAACACTCATGGCTGGGCACCTAGTAGTATTCAGTCAATAACGACAGCTGACTTGAATACATCAAAAGATTCCACATTCCAAAAACAACCATGCACAGAACTCTCATATCCTAGGACTGTACTTTGATACAAAATAGCAGAGAATGATAATAAACTAGTTATCTTGTGTAGCATGAATATTAATGCTGAGTCGGCCCAGTGAAACTAAAGCCCTCGCCACGTGGTTAAAGAAACTACTACACAAAAAAACTTTGGGACTCAGGAAGGAGAGATCATTTTTTGGAGGGGGGGTATAGGCCTGCATGAGAGAGGTTTTGTTGTTGTTGGTGGTGGTGGTGTTGTTGTTAATTCTTACTCTCCTTTTTCAAACAAAAGGTGAGTGTTTCTAACCTGCATAAAAATGATCTCTTGGGGTGCTTGGTTGCATCAGTTAGTTAAGCTGAGATCTTGATTTAATCTCAGATCATGATCTCATGGTTGTTGAGATTGAGCCCCTCATCAGGCTCTGTACTGAGCATGGAACCTACTGGGATTCTCACTCTCTCCTTCTGCCCTTCCTCTCTCTAATTAAATACACATTAAAAATATTTTTTATTTAAAAATTAAAAAAAAGTATCTCCAAAGCTACCACAGAAATTCTCCAGAGTACATCTATCATAAAAAGAACGACACGGTGGTTTCTAGTCTATAGATAGTGAAACAGTAGCAACCACTGTTCTCATTTCCCATGTGGCCAGTGAGGAATATAACATATTACCAATACTCAGGCGGAGAGAGGGAACATGAATAAAAAAATATACCTGGAAGAGTGAAAAGCTGATGGCATCTGCGATGCTGCCTGTGCCTGGCGTGCAGCTCTAAAATGTCTAGTTTATCACACAGGGGGATGCAGCAGAAGTCCCATCCCACAGAGGCCCTACTCACCAGGCTGCTGTCAAGCAGTGCTTTGGTATTTCTAGAATCAAACTCTGGTCCTGAAATACCAAACTGAAGTTATTTCAACTTTTTGGATCTTTCAGATAATTTTCATCAAATCTGGTACTTAAACAATTTCTTCAGTAAGATTTTGTCCCATTTTCTCCCTCCTCTCCATCTGGGACTCCTATTATACATGTGTTACATCATTATGTTGGAACACCTGATATTGTCACACAGTGCTCTACTGATTTGTGTCCAATTTTTCTCCCCTCTCTATTGTTTGGCTTGGGACATTTCTCTTGATTTACCTTCAGGTTCACTGATTCCTTCTTCTATTTCTAACCTACTGAGTTAATCTAGGGAAATGTTATTTGAGTTATGTATTTTTCAATTTCATAAATTTCACTTTTTAGAAAATCACTTCCATTTGTCTATTGTGATTCCCGGTGGACTCACATCATGTTCCCTACTGTATCTTTGCATACATTTTCCTTTAGTTTTTAAATATAGCAGCTGCTGGAAGTCTTTGTTAAACCCAAAGGTGCACCTAGTCAGTATCTATTTAACTAATCTTTTTCCTTAGTATGGGTTAAACTTTGATAATGTGCATGTTTATTATTTTTTAGATGAAGAGTAAACACTTGTTTAGATTATCTGCTCATTTGAGTGCATGCACACGCATGCACACACGCCTTGGTATCATGACTGGCAAGAGATAACATTCTCTCTACTCTTACTAATTAGCATCTCCATAACAAAATCCTAGAAACAATGACACACTCATACATGCTAATACAGGCATAGACTCCCTTTATAAAAGGGGCCACTAAAGAACAATTAAAGTTGCTTGAGGAGGAAAGAAGGGATTTGAGATACAGGATGAACACGTGTACCTTTTGAAATTCACATCCACAAACTACCTATTCATTTAAAAAACAAAAACAAAGACAAAGCTGTTTCACTGATACTCAGCAACAGCACTGTGTATTAAAACCTAAAAGCACCTGTTGGTTTGCATTTACTCCCTTCTCATTATAATCGATTCTTAACTACGAAATAGCAAAATGCATCTTTAAAGCAGGAAGCAAGAGTTAGCCTCCAAAACATGGCTAAACCGCCACATCATACACTTTTGTGTTTACAACCATCATCCGTTTATGAACCAAATAAGTGAGGTACCACTCCAATGGTATTCAGATGCTAGCTGACTATTAGCCTTTCAACTACTGACAGTGGGGACAGGTTTGGAAATCCTATTCCATTTAAAAGTAGCAAGCAGATCTCTTTTAACACGAAAGGGACTCAGAGCTGAGCAGAAAAGGTGGGAGCAGTGAATTTACTCCTGGATGGAAAAACCTAGGTTGGCTGAAGTCAGAAAATGCTTTTGAGATCAGCTTGTTAAGAAGCTCCCCATCTGAGATCCTTGGAACTGAGAAAACAGAAATGATCTCCTGCACTTATTCAACATTTCAAGGAGAATTTTTAAAGACCTCATAAGATTATCAGTGAAAAAGCTGCTCTGGATAACCAATACAGGTATTTTTTAGGCCCTACATCTTTTCTGGTCATACCAGCATTACCAACATTATTTCTCATCATCAGCGCCCAGGACAATAAGTTTCTCATGTCCCCGCATTGATACTACATTCTCTCTACCTTATATGCCAGTCCCCACTGTCCTTTAAACTTCTCTTTATCTTACAAGATCCACCTCAAGTATTATCTCTTTAAAAAAAAAAAAAGAACACATTTTTATTTGTTTTGAGACACACACAGAGAGAGAAAGTGAGAGAGAGAGAGAGGGGCAGAGAGAGAGAGAGAGAGAGAATGAGAGCACAAGCAGGCGAGCACCAGAGAGAGAATCCCAAGCAGGCTTAACCAACTGAGCCACCCAGGAGTACCATCTCTTAATGAAAATATTATCTCTTAATGAAAGCATGAGCTCTGCAGCCAGATTACCTGCCTGGGTCCAAGTTGCGGCGCTAACACTGATTGTAAGACTAGTCTAGGTCTCATCAGGTATCCCGTCTGCATCCCAGGTCCTTCCCCAGCAAAATGGAGATGATGATAGTACCTACTTCATCAGACTGATGTGGAGATTAAATAAGATAATGCATATAAAGCACTCAGCAAGGAATAAACAATAAACGTGCAGTTGTTGTTACTATCATATAGTATGAGTTCTATAACTAATCAGGTTTCCCAAAGGTGCCCATAAACTTAATAATCCAGGTGGCGTGTTCTTTCTAAAATTCCAAAACCAAAGATATCACTTGACTCAGTTTTTCTAAGGCCAAACACCCAAAGGGAGTCCAAGTTGTAATAAAACACCCGACATGTTAATAACCCTGTAGAAGGAAGACAGGCTATCCTACCATACGATGAAATTCACAAAGCTAGTCACTGCATGCAGATGTTATCACCACAGCATCAGACTTTGCAGAACATTTTCAATGATAAAACCACCACACACACACAAAAAAAAAAAAATTCTGGGAGCCCTGAGAAAAGGAGTGAACTTCACCTCAAGCAGATTTTGCAAGCTCTTAAAAATGTGATTTGCCCCTGTACTTCTTAGTCTCTCCTTACCTGGACCAGATGATACTACCAACACCTAAGGAGAACACTGAAATTCATTATTTTGAATTTGACAATGCCAACTAGCCTTTATTTAATATCATTCCTGATGACACCCAGTCATCCTGTAAATATCTTAAAGTGCTCCAAATACAGTTTTTTTCATCTGCCATTCAAGTACTGCTTCAAATCAACCAATGATAATAAAGACAGCTTTCAAGAAGCAATGGACATCCAGGCAAGGACTGAATCAGGAAAGATCATACATAGCTGCTCCTCACTGAGTCTCCCCTGCTTCATCACACTATCTTCGTGTGTTCAAGCAAGAATCCTCAGGAGTAATTCTGGATCCGACCCCCACCCCCACCCCCGCCCTAATCCCCAAATCCAGCTGGTCTGATTGGCTCTACCTCCAAAGCAGATGTCTAATTGAGGAAGCTATCATCTCCATGGTAACCACACTGGTCCAAATGACCATTTCTCACCGGGACTACTATAATATCTGCTAAAGTGTACTGCAGCTTCCTAAGTGGTATCTACTCACAGCATGATGATATTGGTAGGATAGACAGACTATGCCACTGCGTGGGAAAAAAAAAAAACTGGATAAAAAAAAGTACTTACTTTATGATCTCACTCATCTAGAACTGTACAAAATAGAAACAAATATATTGTGACAGAATGCAGATCAGTAATGGGTGGCAGAGAGGGGCAAGAGGAAAGGATGACCAAGGGACACAAGGAAACTTTTCGGTGATGGGTATGTTCACTATCTAGACTGTGGTGGTTTCATGGATATGTGTGTGTATATACTTTTTGATCTGTGTGTATACACATCCACACTGATGTATAAACTTATCAAATAGCACACTTTAGTTTCCTGCAAGTTATGCCAATTATACTACAACAAAACTTTTTAAAAATAAAAACAAACAGGATGATATTCTTAATAAAATGCAACGTGTGGGATTTGCTTCAAATAAACCAGGGGAAGAGGGGAGCAAGGACAAAACGGGTAGAAATGCAGATGAAACAAGATTAGACATGAGTTGATAATGTTTACAACTAGGTCCTAAGGACATGGGGGTATGATATACTAATGTCTTGACTTTTACATATTTGAAATTTTCTATAATAAAAACAATTTTTAAGTTAAAGGGGAGCAAATCATGAACCAGGATAAACTAAAAGAAGAAAATTACTATGCTGGCTCCAGAGCCCAGACTGCTGGTAGCCAAAGACTTCCTTAGAAGTTGAAGAGCAGGGGAATGTGGATTTTAAAGGGAGACATTTTATTCTCTACTCTATCACCTGAGAAACGTGCATGCTCCTTTGAGAGCTACGCCATCCTTTCCCTGGTTGGCTCAAAGCTGGGCTCCCTTGCACACTCTCTCTGACACACACACACACACACACACACACACACACACACACACACACACTTCCCACAGATGGACAAGAATCTCTCTAAGGTGCCCGCCCAACTCCATGGCCAGTACATAAACTTCACCAGTACTCAGGACTAGACATCCTCACTAAGGTCTTCCCAGAACAAAATGGAAGAAAACAGCCTCTGTCAGTCCCCCTCTCCTGCCTGTTCAGTTTCCTCCCTCCTGCCAGGTCTCCCTGACCCCCAACCAACCTTGCTGTCACAGCCCATTGTATACGTACCTGAGAAACCTAGCTAGTGTTTGATTCTGCAGCAAAATGCAACAAAGTTCCAAAAGGTCTCAGCCCTCCCAGGCCGATGAGTCAGCAGGAAAACAGGAGGCCAAGAATCACACTAGGAGAATTCTCATTCCAGCTGTACCACTTCCTAACTGAAGATGCACAGTGAAGCTGTCATCCAACAACAGTCTAGCTCCACATCTGTAGGCCTCTAGCCCACCTGCATTGCTACCAGGCTCGGGGACACATCCAAAGATTTTGTTTCTTGAGCCCCGTCTGGACTGTGTTTGCTTTGTTTCAAATGTCTGCCTCTAGGGTAAACTAGATTTTGAAACACAAATATGCACAATTCCCCAAGGTAAAAGACACGTCCAGGAGTCTGTTCACTGCAGTCATCCATATCCCCAAAGCACTGATTTCTACCGTGTACATAATTAGAGAGAAGAAGCGGGCAGACACCTGCCCAATGACAATGAAAAAGCAACAGAGGGTGATGGAGAACCCCACGTGATGTAGTAGCTGGAAGCCCAGAAGTCAAGAATTACCCACAACCACCACGGAGGCAGGGGCATACCTCGAGAACAGAGCCTGGCACACAGAGTCCCTCAGTCAGTTTTCGGTGAGTGGTGAATAAAGCCACAGGTGGAACAATAAACGGACAAGTAAGCGAGCAAAGGCTGACAAGGGAAAACCCACCTGTTCTATGGTGGTGTAGAGAAAGTAGGTGCTTTTAGCAATGCCAGTGAGAGGGTAAACATTACGGAACAGGCGAATTAATGAATTCTTCTTGCAGTCCCCAGCATCAGGGAATTGGGCCTCATTCTACCAAGGAAGCCTGACTCTGACATGGTGCCTTCCACAGCTCATCTGTTCTGTACATTCAACACAGCCAATGTGAAGGTTTTAAGTAAGGAAGCAGCGACTTTGTCAAAAACGTAATTACATGACTGATAGAGGCGAGTGTTTACTGACTCGCAGTTAAGGGGGTTCCATGCATTATTCTAAGTGTTTTACCATTGTTACGCCACTGAATTCATTTCAGAGACCTATGGTGAAGGTGCTAGGTTGTGCCTGATTTTACACCTGAGAAAACTGAGTAGCAAAGAGAAAAAGTAAGTTGTCCAAAGGTCTGCTGCTAGAAATAGAGCAAAATAAGATTTGAGATCCTAGGCAGCCTGTCTCCAGGGGCCACCCTCTACTCACTGAACTATATTGCTTCTTGCTAAGCAAGAATTTACTGTAGGATAGGGAATTTAAGTGGTATTGGGTTGCAAATAAGATCCCAAGAGATGGCAAAGGTTCCACCCAATTCATCTGATCACAATAGGGTAAGAGTTAGTCAAAAGTTGATAATGTAGGTGTTTGTAAAAAGAGAGAATGTGAGAGAGACTCCCCCGTATAGACTGCTGCTGTTACACATCAAATGGAAGTGAGACAGCTAGTTCTTCTGTAACAATTGGGAGCTGAAACTCCATAAACATATTGCATTCATTCAGTATGGACAGGGTCCTTTGCCCATGGCTGGCACTGTAGTAACGACACACAGAGGGCTAGGGTGAGTCCTGCCCATGAGGAACACATGGCCTAGGAGGGGAGCAAGGGCTACGTAAGGAGGTTCATGACAACACAACTAGTGGGAAGTAGAACTGTGGACACACAAAGGGGAAGTAAGCACCCCCAAGACACTTTCCATAATGAAAGACATAAGAAAGGAAAGAGACCTCTTAGAGTTGTGGAAGCATCCTTCTTGTAGGCTCTCATGAGTGTATTTTCACTAAGTACGTAGCAAATGGGAGCTGATTCCTGCTGAACCAAGCTCCTCCAGGACAGAACCTTTCTCTGCTCAGTTGGCTTCATGTGAACCTGGGTATTCAGCCCTTCTCCAGTGTCCCTCTCCCACCATCACACTTCTGGCCCTTTTGATTCCTAGGTTCCTAGGAAAATCAGTTATAAGGTCAAATCCTTATTTGGTGTTAGTTCCTTCCAAAGACAGGGTCTCCACGATGCTATCGATTCTTTCAGTGGAATCATGCCCATGGGCTGCACAAGGAACTCCATGATATGAGTTCATTGCCTCCTCAAATGATGGGTTTTATGAGAAGTTATGTACTGTGAGCTTAGGTTAGAAATAGTCCACATCATTCCCAATCTCAAGGCTTGTTTTGGACAAAGGATGAAGATAAAAGGCAACGAATACATAAAAGACTTTTGTAAGAAGTACAGCGTAAATATGGCAGAAGAAAAGATAGGGGGAAAGTGTCTTTTCATTTCATGTTAACAGCCAAAGAGAAAAAGCTTATTTAGATTTCAAGAAGAAAGGAATAATATCAGTACACAAAGCAAGCTTTAAAGGTGAGCTTTATCATCGTGTCAGTAGAGCTTTTTAGTACAAACTCTACAGATTATGGTATTTCTAATAACTCCTTGCTGCCCTAGGGAAAAGTACTTCATTGCCTAACTTTTATCTGAGTTCATGGCTATTTTCCTTTCATTTTTAAAACTTAGCTTATCTTAGTTCATCAAACAATTTTTTTTTCTTTTTTGGATGACAGAAATCTCATTTACACTCCTGAACATCCTATTACCCTTGACAGGTACCTAGCATTCTGCCATGCGCATCTACTTACTTATGTGCGGAAAATGAAAAAAAAAAAAAACCCAAAAAACAGGCATTTGTTTCTTCACCGTCCACAGACAGAATAAACTCTTAACGGAAATAATAAAATATTTGGGCGCTGAACACGTGACTGCTCTTAAATGTTCATATATTCAAATTGAGGACATTTTTTATTTGACAGCTTTGGTCAAATGCCCAAGAGAATGATTCAAAAATAAAGAGAACACTTGGAATCAATGGGTTAGTTAGGTCATGAAAAAATTGGACACTACAATCCAGATCTTAAAAAAGTTCTGAATGTATACTCACAAAGACTTAACGACTTTGGATAACGAGATCAAAAATAGTGCTTTGAAAGTTCATAGAGCTGTAGCACTCGAAGGCAGGGTTTCTTACAGTATGGATTCATCCCTCTCCCTAATCAACGGAATCATGGAGGGCTTACTACAGGTACTGATTCTGAATTCACACCGAATTCTGCATTTTTAGGTAATGTGCCAGTTTTTGTTAAGATAAACCAAACTAGTAACAGCATTCCAATCTGCAAAGGACACACGAGCCCCACTCTCTTTAGCATAAAGTTTGGGTTGCTTTGGTAGGTGGATGGAAGCAACAAAACACAGAAGTGTGCAGGGAGAAGTGGAGACTTGAAGTGTTTGTAATGCATACTGTCCCATTTCTCAGAGAGTGCACAGAGATGGCTTGATGGCACCCAAATCAGGTGTTTCTGTCTGAACCCATCCTGCTACCCAGGCCATAGTCAACCATAAAGATTATCCAGGGAAATGATCTGCATCTGCATCGGCATCTGTATCTGCTGGAGATTCCCTGACTAACTAGATTCTCACTGCTGCTGGGGCTGGGGGTGTGGGGTGGGATGTAGATAAACAGAGAGAATCAGACAAGCCCAATTGGCCAAGAACTGGATGGAGTCCACCCTAACTGTTACCGTGGCCATATCTGAAGTATCCAGGGCTGATGATGCTACATGTGGGGCCACCATTGTTCCGTGATGATATTGCAGTTGGTATATTATGCTAAGAATTAAAACAAGGAATTGTGGTAACTTAGTATATATTATAACGTGTCAACAAGAAGGCAAAGAAAATCTTGGTTTGTACTTTGTTGGCAATTACTAATAGATATGAAAGTTACCGTTCCTCCTAGGAGGCAAGGATCTTGCCAACAGAAATACAACGCTAATACAGGAGCACCTTCCAAGGGTTCATCTGAGAGTATACTGAATGGCCTGAGTATTTAATGTGATTTGATAAGGCAGAACTGGTTTCTCCATGGCCCACAAGTATTAAATTCTAGAATTCCTATGAGTTTGCTTGATGCATTGATAAGCCAAGGAAACCTAGGAGGGGATTTGGTGAAGCCACATGCCCTAGACATATGACAGCTAATTTTTGACTTAAAAAGTGAACGAATGACCTCCAAAAGACATCAACAATTGTACCTCACAGATGTGCTGTGAGCTTGAGATGCTCACACATGTGCTGCATCACGAAGACGGTAAATGTTAAAAACAATGGTAGTATTATATTAATGGCTGCTACCCTTTTTTCCAAAATTTTGCCAGAGGTTATACAGAAGTTGGCAACTCTGACATTCCATGCAGCCTGCTGCTGATGACATTGTTGCCTTAATGGAGCACAGCCTACAGCCTCTTTGTGAGTAAAACTCTCTTTGATTATGCCACTGGTGGCAGCCTTTCTGTGACAGCTGAACACGTCCCTAGCTGATACTACTTGCACTTACTCAATGCCATTCAAATACAATTTCATGTTTTGTTAGCACAGATAACATCAATAATGTCACTCTTATTGAAGGTGAAATTATTACCAACATCACTCAGCAGATGACGTTGGGGAAAAGATACTACAAAGGTTTCCTAAATGACGAAGGGTCTTGGAGAATACCAGTGTTCTATCTCATAAGCAAACCCTCGCAGAGTAAACTGTGGGGCACAGGGTTCTCTCTGTTACAATATCACTTGAAGTTTAGGAGTGTTTTTCCTTATAAATATTTGGAAAAGTCCATGGTAGAGAAGGGTTTCCTTAATCCCAGAGAGTAAAATGAAAGAAGGCTTTTGACACACAAACTCCTACAATCAGTAAGTAGGTCGAGACAACCATGAGGCTGTAGACACAGGCTACCTTTCATGAGAAGGGAAGAATGACTTAGAGGCTGAAAGCCAGAACCCTGGAGGAGCTAGGACCATGTAAAATCATTCCCAGGCCTTAAGACCCAATGAAAGGACTGCCTACCTGTACCAGCTGAAATTCAGGATTGCTATGGACCAGTGACCCATTCATGATAACCTCCTTCCTTTCTTTGGAACAGCAACGTTTGTGTTATGTTGGTTTGTTTGTTTTCTCTCTCTGTGTGTGTGTGTGTGTGTGTGTGTGTGTGTGTGTGTTTTGTGTGTGTTTTCTGGTTATCACATGCCTGTGTTGGATGTATGCTGAATTCATAGGTCTTCATTCATAGGTCTTCAGATTGAAAGTGTAGTCGAGGACCATTGCGCCCAAGGAGACTCATTCACACCTGGACCTAATTTAGATAACAATATCCTGGACTTTGAGCTGATGTTACAAGGGTTGGGCTTTAAGAGGGAGGATTCTTGGGGTAGGGTGAGGATATTTTTCATGCAGGAGGAGAGTGAATAATAGGAGGCCAGCAGACAGGCTGTGGCAGTCTAAAATATGTTCATAAATTCTCTTTTAAGCCCTTCAAAAGGGGGACCTCCATTCCCTTTTCCTTAAGCATAGGCCAGACGTACAGAATGATTTTGAAAACTAGAAGAAAGTGGAAGTGATAGTGAGTTAAAAACACTCTAAAGAGCAGATATTGTAGTTCCAGTGGTGTTGTGATTAGGGGAAAATCGATTGAAAGGGCAACTGGGCATTAGAGGCTAGGATTCTATGAGTGGAAGAGATGAACATAAGCGAAGAGAAACAAAAATTATATAAAATCAGGGAGGGGGCAAAACAGAAGAGACTCATACGTATGGAGAAGAAACTGAGGGTCACTGGAGGGGTTGTGGGAGGGGGGATGGGCTAAATGGGTAAGGGGCACTGAGGAATCTACACCTGAAATCATTGTTGCACTACATGCTAACTAAGTTGGAGGTAAACTTTAAAAAAATAAAAATAAATCAATTAAAAAAAGAAACTAGAATTCTACACTATCAAAATTATCAATTAAATTTGAGAGTGGACTCAAGATATCTTCAGACGTGCAAAGACACAGAACATTCGATTGTACTCATTCTTCATTAGGAAGTTATCTGAAGGTGTATTCCAGCAAAACAAGGAAAGAAAATATAAAGAAAAATTATACTTAATAATAGGTAACACTAACATAGTGTTTATTTTTGTGCCAGACACTGTTATTGGTTATTTTCACATATTATTACATATGAACCACACAACAAACTTACAAAGTATATACAATTACCATTTTTATCTTCGAGAGGAGGAAACCGGGTTATAAGGAAGCCAAATAACTCATCCAACATCCATCTTACACAGTTGGTAAGGGGAACAAGTAAAGTCTAACCCCAGGCCGTCTGGCTCAAGAGTCCAGGCTTTTAATTGCTCCCTAACTTCCCAGATGGCCATATTACCATGAAACCATGGAAACAAACTGGGAGCAGGGCAGAGGAAAATCACAGGAAGGAAGCTATGAAGCAGACCTACTGAGTCACCACCTAAATGAGGCAGGAAAAGAGAAGGGTCCAGTGAGAGACCGCTAAGAGGTTAGCAGGAAGATGTCATAAGTGGCATGATTTGAGAACACTGAAAGAGTGCAATAAAACAAAGAAGTGCAATTAGAAAATTAAGGAGAAGCAGATAATATCCATAAGACGGCCTTAGTCTGAATGAGCCAAGTGAAACATGGCATGGTTTAAAGCACTGATGGAATACAAAGAGAAAGGATCCATTTCACCTTGATGCTAGAGATGTCCTCATTCAGCAGGTCCAAGGACTCCTGGAAAAGTGTGGTAAATCTAATGTTTGCATATTATTTAATAATCCCAATAATTTAAACCATTTATTAGTTTTCAAGTTTTAGAATCAACCTTGAACTCTCTAAAGAGACTTGATTGCAGTGCATAAGAGCAGGGTTAACAACAATGACAAACAGAAGCCCAAAGCTGATAGGAGACAGGAGACAGACAAAAAGTGCAGCAAGTTTAAGGAAGACCTTTATCGTACAATGTACGGAATGAAAAATGATAGTACAGGTAAGGGAACTAGATCTCTATTTGAATATACACCTTGTGGGGTATCTGAGTGGCTCCGTGAGTTCATAATCCAACTCTTGATTTTGGCTCAGATGATGATCTCACAGTTCATAAGACTAAGATGTGCATTAGGTTCTGCACTGACACCTCAGAATTCTCTCTCTCTGCCACTATCCTGCTTGAGCATACTCTCTCTCTCTCTCTCTCTCTCTCTCTCAAATAACATACATTCATACATACATACATACATACATACATACATACATACATACATACATACATACATACATACATAGAAACATGAAATTATATCTTGTGATGGTTAATTTCATGATTTAACTGGGCTAAGCCACAGGGTACCCAAATATATAGCTAAACATTATTTCTAGTGTATCTGTGAGGACATTTCTTAGTACAATTAACATCTGTACATCACTAGACTAAGCAAGACACACCGCCTGCCAAACACTGGGTGGCCTCAACTAATCGATTGAAGACCTGAATAGAACAAAAGGCGGAGTAAGAGAGAATCCACTGTGTCTATCTGACTGTCTTCAAGCTGCGATATTGGTCTCCTGACTTCAGGCTCAGACTTGGAATGGAACATACATCATCAGCTCTCCTGATTCTTAGGCTTTTGGAGTCTGCCTGGAACTAAACTACTGGATCTCCTGGGTCTGCCCTTCTCAGCCTCCGTAATCCTGTGAACCAATTCCCATTGATACTGAGTCTCTGGAGAACCCTAACTAGTACCTATATGTAACTTCATCCGTTATGTGTTTTGCCCTCAGATCCAGTTCCTGCACTTCTCCTACAGACTGTGTTTCCTGTTTCCTTGCCAACTGGCTTCCAGAGGGCTTTGACCAATGGGTGTTTGATGGGAGAAAGGGAGGAAGGGATAAGCCCAGAGGTTTTTCTCTCTCCCGCTCCACTTCCTACCAGTGATTTTATCTCCTCCAAATTCTAGCTTCTTTCCAAGAGCCTCTTCTCCCATGTTCTCAGTTCCTGCTAGGTATGGTTCTGAATTTCTCTAGCTCTGCGGGTGGAAACAGCTTTCTGATGATACTAATTCCTGATTGCTTCGCCATCCTTTGTTTGGCTTCTGGGATTTCCCATCACGTGTCTAACTGTTTAAAATACCTATAGTGACTCACCGGCTGGCTGGACCTGACTGAAACAGTATACAGATAGAAGTTCGGGAATATATCGGAAGGTGAGGAGAGAGAAGACAGGTGGCTTAAGCGACCTATACGTCAACGTCACATAGGAAGTCAGTAGACGTGCTTAAAACTGACAAATCAATAAGCAGCAGTATACTATACTACTTATCTTCATGAAGATTCCTAACAAAAGAATATAAACCTGGAACAGTTAAAAGTTTTGCCTCAAATAATGGAGACAGTAAAGAGACCTGTGGTTGCCAGGAACTCAGGGGGGAAGGGAGAGATGAATAACAGATGAAGCACAGGGAATATTTATGGCAGTGAAACATCTTGTAAGACAGTGAAATGCTTTGAATCATGGCATTGTGCGTTTGTCAAAACTCAGCGAACTGCACACCACAGTGAATGCTAAGCTAAACTTCGGACTTTAGTTAATAATAGTTTTCATATGGGCTCATCCGTTGTAACAAATGCACTACACTGACACAAGAAGTTTACAATAGGGAAAACTATGTTTTGGGGGTTAGGAGGGAGAACAGGGGAACTCTGCACTTTCCAGTCTTTTTTTGTAAACCAGCTTTTTAAAAGCTGTTTTAGAAAATAAACTCCCTCAATGAAAGGGAGGCAGAGAGACAGAAGAGGAGGAAAGGAAAGAGGGAGAAAGGGAGCTAGTTAAAAGTCATGGAGGAAACTTAAGTGTGGATTACTAAGTGAACGGATCCAATACTAAAAAGCCATTTGCTTTAAGTTTCCAACTATGATAACGTTCTGGAAAAACAAAACAAAACAAAAGAAAACAAAACAATGACAACGACGACGACGACAACAACAACAACAACAACAAAACACCTTCGGAGACAGTAAAAAGACCAGTGGCTATTAGGGTTTAGGGGGAGAAAGGAAGTGGTAATAGGCGGAGCACAGGGCACTTTAGGGTGGTGGAACTATTCTGTATGATACGGCAATAGTAGATACATACCTTTATACATTTCTCAAAACTTATGAATCTATATAACACAAAATAAACCCTAACTGTTAGTTAATGATAATGTGTCTAATGATAATGTGTCAGTCAAGAATGGCTCATCCACCACTTATAATTAATGTATCCACATTAGTTCAAGGTACTATAGAAACTACTGGGGGTGAGGAACCTGTATTTTTTGTGCAATTTGTCTCTAAATCTAAAATTGTCCTTAAAAAATGGTCTGTTTAAAAAAAAAACCCTGATTAAAAAAAAAAAGAAAAGAAAAAAGAAAACAAAAGAAAGTGTTGCCTCTGGGGAAGAGGTGTTCATGGGGGAAACAAAGCTTTTTATTTTTTATTGCAAGTCCTGATCTGCAATATGGATGTTGTGGGTTTTTTTTTTTTACTACCTGTATACAATACTTGGATTGATATTTCTCAAATAAAAAAATATCTTTACACCTTCCAGAATAGATAACATGAAAAAGACCATATTAGCAAATGTTGGCAAGGTTTTCAAGTATTCAGAACTCACAGGCACTATGCAGGCACTACCTTGGAAGGAAGTTTGTGTAAATTGGTATAACCATTTTGGAAACAGTTTGGAGGAATCTTACCAAAGTGGATAAGTTGGATGACATGTGACCCGGCAAATTCTCTCCTAGATAAATAAATACTATTGTAAAAAATGTTCACCAAATGACGTGTCCTATAATGTTCACTGAAGCTTTATTCATAATTACCCTAAGCCAGAACCTACCTAAATGTCCACCAAGAGTTGCAGAAATATTGTAAACTATTCATATAATGAAATTCTATACACCAATGAGCAGAATGGATCTATACATACAATAACATGACTATCACTAACATAAGTTTGAGTGCAAGAAGCTAGGTGTAGGACACATACTTCCATTTCTATATAGTCCAAAAACAAGCAAAAGTTGTACATTCTGTAAGAAGTCAGAATAATTGCCGTCCCAAAGGAGAGATAGACCGTGACTGAAAGAGGCACAGGTGGTCCCTTGGGGTCCTGGTACCTTTATTAATGAGTGCTGATTCCACAAGTATATTGAACTGAATCGCATCAAGCTGTGCTCAGAATACATTTAATAATATGTGTTCTTTTTTGCGTGCCTGGGTGGCTAGTCACTTAAGTGTCCAACTTTGGCTCAGGTCATGATCTCATGGTTTGTGAGGTCGAGCCCCGCATCAGGTTCTGTGCTGACAGCTCCGAGCCTGGAGCCTGCTTGGACCCTTGGCTCCCTATCTGGCCCTCACCTGCTCACAAGGTGTCTCTCTCTCAAAAATAAACAAACATGAAAAAAATAATATATGTCCTTTTGAATGTATACTATACTTCAGGAATCTTATTTTAATCTGAGTGCAGACCCCTAAGTCACACCCTTTTTTCTCTACTGCTCTTCTAAACATTTAAAGAATATGTAATTTAAATCATCCTAGAAGATATATATACATACACATACACACAAAGAAGAAAGAAATTGGCAGGAGGAGCCGGGAGGTGGGTGAATGGCAAAGAAACTGTAGCTTTATTACACAAGCATGGAACCAAAATCCTTTGGAGAGGGTGGGGGTGGAATGGCTTCTTCTGAGGACTTCAGAGCAATGAGGGAACAAGAGAGATCATGGATCTGCCCCTACAGTGCTGAGACCTGTCAATCTGGGGTTAGGAAGAAAGGGGATCTCCCTTTTGTTCCAGGAGTCTCCTCCCTCCTCAGACCCTGTGCTGGGATGCAGCAGAGGTCACAGCTGCCCCAGAGTCCCAGAAGGCGGCGCCGCATCCCTGGGTCGCGGGCCGGGACCCTCTGGTGTTTCTTCGCAATTAAAGTGCACTAGGGGAAGCGGGCCCGGCTCTCACTGGTTCATCCCTCCAGGCACAACCCGTCCTGGGGTTGACAGGTCACTCGGCGGTGGCCCGCACATCACGCCCACGCACTGGGACGCTGCGGAGTCTCACCACGGGTGCCAGGTTCACTCCCAGGACTTGGCGCGCTTGGCGCCGCGCTTCTGCCAGGCTGCTCTCGACCCACACGTCGCCGACTACGCGGATGGTGGGCAAGGTGGTCAGCGTCGGGGTGGCCGCCCTCCCACTCTCCTCCAGGGTGCGGCCCCCGGAGCAGGGCCCGGGGGCCGCGGGCTTGCGGGGGCTGCTGTCCTCGCGGGACGGCGGCGGCGGGGACGGCACCTTCCTCTGCCCGACCGCGACCCTCTGGGCTCCGTGGCGCCTCCTCCGGGCAGCAGACCGGCGCGTCTGGACGCGGCCTCGGGGGGCTGGTGCCCCCGCGTGTACACCACCTTCTCCTCAGGCGCCTCCAGCGCGGCCCCTCCTGCAGCGCTAGAGGCTCCTCCCCGGGCAGCCGGGGCCAGGGCCTTCAGGGGCCTGCGCCACCACCTCTTCATGCGGCTCAGGATGTGAGGCCGCTAGGGGCCGCCCGCGCTTCCAGGTCTCGCCTCCGCTGCAGGGCCCTGAAAAATTTCCTACCATGAAGCCAAATCAGGTGGCATGCTCTGAGAGTTACACCGCAGTTGCTAGACCAGGCGCTTTGTGAACTCACCATGTCTGCCTATCCTATCACTGCCAGCTGCCCAAAGCTGCCTTAGGTTGGGCTGTGTTTAAGATTATGCCCTTGAGAAAGATCTGCACGTAATCTTACCTGAGAAGGCCCATAGTTCTTGATGAGTTCAAGAGAGTTGTCCTCGACGTGAATGCACTGGTGCCTCAGCCTCCATTAATTCCATCCAACATGTAATGACACTTCGCGGTGGAGAGTACACACAACTTGCAATCAAACATGACTGTAAGAGGGTTTTAGCTAATTAAATGCCTTGTCATGCAACGCAATGAAAGCCAAATTGAAGTAACTACTCTATTCTTTCAAAGAATACAGATATACTGTGCCTTGCTTAGGGGTCCATATGTGTGTTGCTATAGCTCCCAGTTCAGGAAGCTGTTCTTCACAGCAGCAGCAAACAGTTTGCATAGTTAGTATGCATGCTGACTTTCACGCAGCTTAGGGAAGACCGAGTCATTGTGTGCTTAAGAGCAAGGCGTCAACGAATTCTGTGTGAGTGGCCATGAGGGCATTCAGTGCCACTAAAACCTATTCGGTACCTACCACTTCATGATATTTCAGGTAAGTCATACACAAGGTAGTAAAAGACCGTATGGGATTCCATGGGTAGAAAACGTGTTACACGGTCCGTGTAAGTGCTTTTGAAAGCAACCAGCATGGTCCATCCATCATCACCACATACACAAATAATTCACAAAATATAACAAGGACCACCTACCATGATCAATTGAAATCCACTTCCTCATGAAAGGATGACACCAAACTATGTGAATCAATAAAAGGGATAAGTCATGGTAACAATCAGAAGAGACACTTGCCAAGGTCAACGTGATACATGTGAGAGGCCTCTGTCTTTACTCAACTCCTTTTCTTAAACACACAAACCAAACTTTCATCTCCGCAGCTTAAGCCAGTACTACCTCACGTTCAGAAAGTGCTGAAAATGGAAAGCTATCCTCATATTCAGTAAGAGCAACCCCTGGATTTCCTTTTTCATTAAATGTAATTTATTTTCAAATTGGTTTCCACGCAACACCCAGTGTTCATCCCAACAGGTGCCCTCTTCAATGCCCGTCACCCACTTTCCCCTCTCCCCAATGCCACGTCAACCCTCAGTCTGTTATCAGTATTTGAGAGTCTCTTCTGGTGTGCCTCCCTCCCTCTCTATAACTTGTCCCCGCATCACCTCCCCCATGGTCTTCTGCTAAGTTTCTCAGGATCCACACAAGGATGAAAACATATGGTATCTGTCTTTCTCCGCCTGACTTATTTCACATAGCATAATACCCCCCCAGTTCCATCCACGTTGCTACAAATGGCCAGATTTCGTTCTTTCTCATTGCCAAGTAGTATTCCATGGTATACATAAACCACAACTTCTTTATCCACTTGTCAATTGATAGACAGCTGGGCTCTTTCCATAGTTTGGCTGTTGTTGAAAGTAGTGCTATAAACATTGGGGTACATGCACCCTTATGTCTCAGCACTCCTATACCCCTTGGGTAAATTCCTAGCAGTGCTATTGCTGGGTCTTAGGGTAGATCTATTTTTAATGATTTGAGGAACCTCCACACTGTTTTCCAGAGCGGCTGCACCAGGATGCATTCCCACCAACAGTGCAAGAGGGTTCCTGTTTCTCCACATCCTCACCAGCCTCTATAGTCTTCTAATTTGCTCATTGTAGCCACTCTGACTGGCATGAGGTGGTATCTCAGTGCGGTTTTGCTTTGGATTTCCCTGACGAGGAGTGCTGTTGAGCATCTTTTCATGTGTCTCTTGACGATCTGGATGTCTGTTTTAGAACAGTGTCTGTTTAAGTCTTCTGCCCATTTCTTCACTGGATTTTTTGTTTTCCGGGAGTGGAGTTGGTGAGTTCATTTTACAGGTTTTGGATACTAGCCAATTATCCAGTATGACTTTTGCACACATCTTTTCCCATTCGGTCAGTTGCCTTTTAGTTTTGTTGATCGTTTCCTTCATTGTGGAGAAGATTTTTATTTTGATGATGTCCCAATAATTCATTTTGCTTTTAATTCCCTTGCCTTTGGAGATGTGTCAGCTAAGAACTTGCTGACGCTGAGGTCAAAGATTGTTTTTCCTACTTTCTCCTCCAGGGTTTGATGGTTTCCTAACTCACATTCAGGCCCTTCATCCATTGTGAGTTTATTTTTGTGAGTGGTGTAAGAAACTGGTCTAGTTTCATTCTTCTGCATGTTGCTGTCCACTTCTCTTAGCACCAATTTTTAAAGAGACTGTCTTCTTTTCCATTGGATATTCTTTCCTGATTTGTCAAAGATTAGTTGGCCATACGTATGTGGGTCCAATTATGGGGCCTCTATTCTATGCCATTAAGTCTATGTATTTATTTCTGTGTCAATACCATGCTGTCTTGATGGTTATAGCTTTGCGGTAGAGGCTAAAGTCTGGCATTGTGGTGCCTCTCACTTTGGTTTTCTTCTTCAGTATTACTTTGGCTATTCAGGGTCTTTTGTGTTTCCATACACATTTTATGATTGTTTGTTACAGCTTGGAGAAGAGAGCTGGTGCAATGTGATTGGTGCTGCCTATAATGTGAGGACTGCGTTGGGTCGTATTGACATTTCGCCAATATTTATTCTTCCAATCCACGAGCATGGAATGTTTTTTGCTTTGTCTGTATCTTCTTCAATTTCCTTCACATGCCTTCTATAGTTTTCAGCATACAGATCTTTTACCTCTTTGGTAAGCTTTATTCCTAGGTACTTTATGACTCTTGTTGCATTGTAAATAGGATCCGTTTCTTTATTTCTCTTTCTGTTGCTTCATTATTAGTGTATAAAACGCAACCAATTTCTGTACATTGATTTTGTACCCTGCAGCATTGCTAAATCCATGTATCAGTGCTAGAGGACTTTTGATGGAGTCTGTCGGAAATTCCATGTATAGTGTCAAGCCATCTGCAAAAAGTGGAAGTTTGACTTTATCGTTGCAAATGATGATACCTTTAATTTCATGTGCTGTCTGATTACTGATGCCAAGACTTCCAACACTGTGTTCAGCAACCGGGGTGAGAGTGGACATCTCCGTCTTGTTCCTGATCTCAGGGGGAATGCTCTCAGTTTTTCCCCATTGAGGACGATGTTTACTGTGGGCTTCTGATAAATGACTTTTATGATGTTTAAAGTAATTTCCTTCTATCCCAACTTTCTTGAGGGTTTGTATTAAGTAAAGATCCAGTATTTTCTCTAATACATTTTTCTGCATCTATTGACAGTGTACTATGCTTCTTATCTTTTCTTTTATTAATGTGATGTAGCACAATGATTGATTTATGAATATGGCACTAGCCCTGCAGGCCAGGAATGAATCCCACTTGATCGTGTTGAATAATACTATCTATATGCTATTGAATGTGATTTGCTAGTATCTTCTTGAGAATTTATGCACCCGTATTCATCAGGGATATTGGCCTGTAATTCTCCTGTTTTTTGTGTCTCTGTCTGGTTTGGAAATCACAGTAATGCTGGCTTCATAAAATGCGTCTGGAAGTTTTCCTTTCATTTCCATGTTTTCGAGCAGCTTGAGAAGGATAGCTATTATCTCTGCTTTAAATGTCTGCTAGAAATCGCCAGGGAGCCACCTGGACCAGGACTCTTATTTATTGGGAGATTTTTGATAACTGATTCAATTTGCTCACTAGTTATGGGTCCGTTCACATTTTCTATTTCTTCCCGTTTGAGCTTTGGAAGTGTGTGGGGATGGAGGCATTTGTCCATTTCTTCCAGGTTGTCCAGTTTGTTGGAATAGAAGATTTTATAGTGATTCCTGATGAATGCTTGAATTTCTGTGGGATTCTTTGTAATAATTCCATTTTCATTCGTGATTTGACCTATTTGGGTCCCTCTCTTTTCTTTTTGAGAAGCCAGGCTAGACATTTATCAATTTTGTGTATTTTCTCAAAAACACAACTCTTGGTTACATTGATGTGCTCTACTGTTTTCCTTTAGACTCCATATTGTTTATTTCTGCTCTGATCTTTATAATTTTTCTTCTTCTGCTCGCTTTGGGGTGTCCTTGCTGTCCTGCTTCTAGTTCTTTAGGTGTGCTGTTAGATTTTGTATTCAGTTTTTTCTTGTTTCTTGAGATAGGACTGGATAGCAATGGTTGTTGTTGTTGTTGTTGTTGTTGTTGTGTTTTGTTTTGTTTTTGTTGTTCCCTGTCAGGACTGCCCTTGCTGCATCCCGAAGGGTTTGCATTGTTGTATTTTATTTTCATTTGTTTCCCTATATCTTTTAATTTCTTCTCAAGTTGCCTGGTTGACCCATTTATTCGTTAGTGGGATGTTTTTTAACCTCTATGCTTTTGGAGATTTCCATCTTTTTTTCTGTGTTTAATTTAATGTCCCCTGCAATTACCACATTCTTACCAACAAGGTTCTGTATGTTTTTAAATAATTGTTTATATATTTGTGTGTCTCCGAATTTGGTGTGTAGACATTTAAAATATTTAGCTCTTCCTGATGGAGAGACCCTGGAATTAATATCGAAAGCCCTTCGTCATCTTTTGTTACAGCCTTTGATTTAAACTCTACTTTGTATGATATAAGTTGGCTACTCCAGGTTTCTTCTGACATCCAGTAGCATGATAGATAGTTCTCCATCCCCCACTATCAATCTGTAGGTGTCCTCATGTCTAAAATCAGTCCCTTGTATGGGGCGCCTGGGTGGCGCAGTCGGTTAAGCGTCCGACTTCAGCCAGGTCACGATCTCGCGGTCCGTGAGTTCGAGCCCCGCGTCGGGCTCTGGGCTGATGGCTCAGAGCCTGGAGCCTGTTTCCGATTCTGTGTCTCCCTCTCTCTCTGCTCCTCCCCTGTTCATGCTCTGTCTCTCTCTGTCCCAAAAAAAATAAACGTTAAAATCAGTCCCTTGTAGACAGCAAATAGATGGGTCTTGTTCTGTTTTTTGTTTTGTTTTTTCTATCCATTCTGATATGCTATGTTTTTTGGTTGGAGCATTTAGTCCATTGAAATTCAGTGTTATTATGCAAAGATATGTGATTAGAGTCATTGTGATGTCTGTAGGTTTTATGCTTGCAGTAGTGCACCAGTTTCCTTTCCCACCAACAGTGAGAGAGGGTGACTCTTTCTCCATATCCTCACCAGCATCTGTGGTTTCCTAAGTTGCTCATTTTAGCCACACTGACTAGTGTGAGGTGGTATCTCAGTGTGGCTTTGATGTGTATTTTCCTGATGATGAGTGATGTTGAGCATCCTTTCATGTGTTTTGGGGCCATCTGGATGTCTCCTTTGGAAAAGTGTCCTTTCATGACTTCTGCCCATTGTTTCAGTGTATTACACTTTGCAGGTGTGACTTGGGTAAGTCCTTTATACATTTTGCGTAGTAACCCTTTATCCAATATGTCATTCGCAAATATCTTCACTCCTTCCATCGGTTGCCTTTTAATTTTGCTGATTGTTTCCTTTGCAGTGCAGAAGATTTTTATCCTGACCAGGTCCTGATCATTCATTTTTGATTTTCATTCCCTTGTCTTTTGAGACATGCCAAGGAAGAAATTACTGCAATTGAGGTCAAAGGGTTTTTTTCCTCTTTTCTCCTCTAGTGTTTTGATGGTTTCCTGTCTCACATTTAAGGCTTTCATCCATTTTGCATTTATTTTTGTGCACGTTGTAAGAAAGTCATCTAGGTTATTCTTCATCATGTTACTGTTCAGTTCTCCCAGCACCCTTTGTAAAGAGACTGTCTTCTCTCCATTGGATTGTCTTTCCAGTTTTGTCAAAGATTAGTTCACCATACATTTGTGGGGCCCCTTCTGGGTTCTCTATGCTGTTTCATTGGTTCATTTGCCTGTTTTTGTGCCAATGTCATACTATCTTGATGATTACAGCTTCGTAGGAGTTGCGAAAATCTGGGCTGCCTCCCACTTTGGCTTTATTTTTTCAAGATATCTTTGACTACTCTGCTTCTTTAGTTGTTCCGTGCAAAGTTTCACATTGTTTGTTCTACTCTGGAGAAGAATGTTGGTACAATTTTGATTGGTATTGCATTAAATGTGTAGATTGCTTTCGGTAGTATTGACATTTTAACAGTATTCATTCTTCCACTCTTTGGCATGGATTGTTTTGTTTTGTTTTGTTTTCTGATTTTGTTGTGTCTTCATCATTTTCCTTCATACATTTTCTATACTTTTCACTGTACAGATCTTTTACATCTTTGGTTCGTTTTCTTGCGAGGTATTTTACGGTTCTTGGTGAAATTGTAGCTGGCATTGATTTCTTGACTTCTCTTTCTGTTGCTTCCTTATTGGTGTATAGAAATGCAATCAGTTTCTTTACACTGATTTTGTATCCTGTGAGTTTGGTCAATGCATGTATCAGATCTAGCAGCGTTTTCATGGAGTCTTTTGTGTTCTCCGCGTTCAGTCTAATGTCACCTTTGAAAGGCCAAAGTTTGACTTTCAATGATATATGTTGAGTTAAGTGTGGTTAAAAAAGAATTTACCCTTTGAGCTCTATGTTAACTTCATAATTGCACAATAAGTGACAAATAAGCAAGAACTGTGCATGTTTTCCAACATTAGAATTGGTAACTGGAATCTAACTCTTTAAATCATATTGAATCCCTCATGATATGGAGAGAAGTATGAAACATCTAACTTCACCCAGTACACACGTGTGTATTTGTAAACAGTATGCTAAACAGAAAATTGTAATACTAGTGAGGTGTGCCAAATTTTATATGTTCATGGTACAGATAATATTGTTTTATCGTCTTTATGGTAGCAGCCAAAATAAGACATTTGGAACCAAGGAGAGAATCCAGAACCTACAGGGTACATTCTCCATGCACTATTCTGGCTTTCAAATAAATGAACAAATGGAATTAAAAAAATAGATTGCACTGGTAATCATGTTTATTGCAATAGTGCAATAACTTTTTATGGACTCTAGCCATACTAAGAGTGCACGTGAATAGGTGTTGGAAATGACACACTTTATTTGACATGACCAAGCTCACTAGAAACATATACATTCCAAAACTTTTTAATATTCATTTTTTCAGATATTCTATAAGGCCTAATAACTTATTACTCCACATTTAGAAGAGCAAAGGTCGACATGGTGAACTTTGCCCATGTTACAATGGCTATCACATAATATTATTTGATATCCTAGAATTTTAAACAACAAAACAGCTGCACGGCTCATGCAAGTTATTTAAACTTGACATATTTTAGCTTTCTGTTTTTCATTATTTAATCGTTTTTTTTAGAATTAGCTTTTGCTACAATCGCATAACTACTAACTTGGGTAATGGACATCCAAGGTTCCAGCTTATCTGTTTTTGTATCAGTGATGAAAATCAATCTCTATGTCATTGCCTTTTCAATTAACCATGGCTATGTTTTAGTTCTTTTATCACTGCACTAATAAATTCTCTGTTGTCTTCTATGCCTTTTTTGAAGCCCAGTGATTAATCTTATGACTATGAATCTATATTCTTGTTGTTATACTGCTTTTATTTATTTTGATCAATTGTTTAATGGTCACTTCTTCCTGGAATTTCGTCTGAGGGGAATTCTTCCGTTTCATCATTTTGGATAGTTCTCTATCCCTTATGTGTTTTAATGTTGTTGTTGTTGTTGTTGTTGTTTTGTTTTGTTTTGTTTTGTTTTGTGTGCTCTGCACCTGAGAGCACTGCTACTTTAAAGTGGGCTCATACCCTCTCCATGGCCTGCCCCTGCAGGAGGTGTGTTTTGGAAAGTGTTACTTGCTTCGTGTTGCTATGACTTTTGTTGTTTGATTTTCATCTCAGAGTGATTTTTGAAAATCCCGCGATGTGTGCTTTGATGTGTTCTTTGAAGTACCAAATGAAGTATTTGCATGTTTGCACTATCTTGACAGGGGTTAAAACACCTTAAGTTGCCATGGATGGGTGTCCTTGCCCTTCCCAACAATGAGGGTTACTCCTGGTAGTGAGATCCTGGAGATGTGATGGCGCCAAAGCCCCGGCGCCACACAGACAGCTCCTCTGAAAAGCTCCAGGCAGCTGCACTTACGAAACCGCTCATTTTCTGATTTCCCAGAGGTTACCTTGGGCAAAATTGTGGATTTTTAAGTTACCTGGCCCCATCTATTTCTTCTACCAGCCAGATCTTAGATTGTAGGCAAATGATACCTCCGAGACTGCTTTTCCAATTTATAAAGGGGAAGTATAACGCCTATGTCCAGTATAGTTGTGAGATTACAGGAAATGCCTGTAAAACGTGTGGAAAAACTCCTGGCACATTACACTCCATAAACACTGTATTTTGATTTGATTTCCTCATAGTTGTCACTACATCCATACAAACTGTATCTCCAGGGCGGGGTCTGATGTAGGTCAAAATGTAAGCTACACCATAGAAGCTATCAACGAGGCAAAATGTTTCCCCTATGCCTGAGGACGTGACCCTTCCCTTTTTTGTATATGTATACTAAATTTGGTGGTAGAGATTATTGAAGACTTGAATGTATATGGCAGTCTAGCACACCGGGAGATAGTTAAACATCCCCTATTCCAGGCATCGAGGATACACATATTGAACACCTTAGGTGTCAGGTGCTATTAGGTTCAAGTACACAGTGATAATCCAACATGCACGCTTCATATAATCAGGATGTTTCAAATCTTAGCTACAAATGGTACAGGTGTAATTACAACTTGTGGCAAATGCTGTTAAATAGAACACTAAATTTTATGAGAAGGAATGGCACAGGGGACAAAGTGTAGATTAGAGGAGTGGCCAACAAAGGTTTCTTGGGGAGAAAAGTCCTTTATTCAAACTGGACCCGTAGCAAGAACTGGTAAGGAAACTAGCGAACACAAAATGCATTCTAAGCGGAACCTACATGGGACTAAATTGAGCAACCTGGAGAAGAGACCGTTCCGGTCACCTAATGAAAGGAGAATGAGGAAAGATGGCATTAGAGGGGTGACAAGGCAGGACTGCCAACGTCTGGTTATCACGTTACAGATTCTATGTGTCATTTTGAGTACAGTGGAGATTAGAGGGTTTTCTTAAGCAGAGGAATGAACTGCTCAGATTCAGGATTTTTGGATTGTATTCCGGATGCAGTGAAAAGAATGAACTGGGATTTTGGTGGGAAGGGAAAGGCAGCATGGGGCTAAGAACGAAAATGGAGAGTAGGCGGAAGGTGGTGAGAAACTAGCTGGGTTGGCATACGTTGGAGGTGGAGTTGAGAGCCCTGCTGCTGAGTGGATCACAGGAAAGACGTTGAGGAGGGGAGGACTGACAATGAGTCTCTTTCCCTCTTGAGCCACTGAAGACAATGCCCCATTAAGAGAGAAACACAAGAGGGGTCTTAAGTTGGTCATGGATTTCAATTGATTGTTGATTGGGTATTAATTAATATGCTTAGAGAATTTCTCTCAGAATTTTATCTTTTCATTGTTTTGTTTCTACAAATTGCTTCGTTATTACCATCTTGAGGTTCTAACGGATGGTCTCCAATTCTTCGCTGTCACCAAGACCTTCTTACATAAGAGTATGGACATGATGGGTTATGTAGATACATCATCTTCTACCCAGTCTTTGTCATCGTCACAAATACTTAATGGCCACTGTTGTAGAAGAACCTCAAGCTCCAACAGGGTTGTTCTCACTGTTCTCGGAATGCCTGCCCCTCCTTTATTCCCGCACATTTGCTTTTGTCTCCTTTGTCCTCCTCCTTTCTGCCTGCCAACTAGAAATTTGGTCATCCTTTAAGATTCTTTGTGCTATGCCTCCGAGACGCCTTTACTGATCAACCCGGCTCAGTGGACTTCTCCTGCTACATGAAACTTGACCTTGAAGTCTCACTGTGCTTTGTATGGTGTTTGGGTTTTTTGTACCCTCAAATATTGAAAGTTTCTTGAAGGCAAGGAGGAGGTCTTTCATGCTTTCAGAAACTTTTATAAACACTCAAACATGGTCAAAGTTTAGAAATCTTTCTTGGTGAAGTGGTTGAGTCAACGTCAAATCAGATGGGAGGGTGTCTGCTGAAAGAATAACACTGGACTGTTTGAAACTATTCTTGATATGTTGAATGGACCTAATAAATTTATGAATTGACACATTTTATTTATTTAACTGATACTAGGCTAAATCATTTATTTGAAACGTTACTTTATGATTATGGAGGTCTTAAAGTTTATTGCAGAAAATTTAGAAAACAAACAAGAAAGAAAAAAAATGGTCATAAGTCAAACACCTGGAGATAATGATATCTAAACACCTTTTTTATGTTTATGTATGTTTGGCAGAGACAGAGAACGAGAGAGAGATGAGCAAGAGTGGGGGATGGGAGGAGAGTGAGAGAAAGAGACAATCATAAGCAGGCTCCACGCTTTCAGTACAGAACTCAATGTGGAGCTTGATCGCACACACTGTGGAATCATAACTGAGCTGGAATCAAGAGCCAGATGCTTAACTGACTGAGCCATTCAGGCGCCCCTGTAGGTAAGCACCTCTAACACTGTGGTATAATTGTCAGGGAAGAGGTATATGCACAGGCATTAACCAAAATTAGCTGTGTAGCTGTGAATCCCATTTTTGGTTTCTAGTGGTACGAGCATTTCGCTAGGTCACAAATTTTCTGAAGGGCTATGAATTGTAAAGGCTACATAGCATGCCATAACTTATTTAACATTTTTTTTAATGTTTATTTATTTTTGAGACAGAGAGAGACAGAGCATGAACGGGAGAGGGTCAGAGAGAGAGGAAGACACAGAATCCGAAGCAAGCTCCAGGCTCTGACCTGTCAGCACAGAGCCCGATGCGGGGCTCGAACTCAAGGACCCCGAGATCATGACCCGTGCTGAAGTCGGACGTCCAACCAACTGAGACACCCAGGTGCCCCATGCCATAACTTATTTAAACACGGCTATGGATCATTTAGGATGTTCCGTTTTCTTGCTTCAATTAGTTGCCACAAGTAGAATTAACTTTTCATGGTGTAGACACAGTTTAGTAAATGTCAATTAAACAATAAAAAGAACTGCAGCCGGTAATGTGAGGTGGAGGAAGAGGATGACCAGATTTCGCTTCACCTTGTGTATTGCTGGCAGTCCTTACACCCTTCTCTCCCTCATCCTGTTTTTCTCCTACTTGACCCACAACCTCCACCTTTTTATTCCTCCTTCTTATCACCCTCATTTCTCTGTCTATGCTGGCCTCCTTGCTTCCCATCAGTACACACGTTCATACTCCTGCCTTTGGGAATTCATGGGTCCTTCTGCCTAGTTCACCTTCCTGTCAGCAGGTAGTTCTCTCATTTCCGTGAGGTATTTATTCAACTGACACCTTTTTCAGTAGGGCCCTCTGTGTCGAGTATTTCACCCTGTCTAGTATTTCACACCCCCTCCCCCAATGCTTATATCCTCTCCAGGATGTATTTACTTGTTCTTTCCCCATTCATTATTCTCTACCATAGTTTCTAGTTCCATTATCTTTGTCAGTTTTCCCCACTTGACTATTGAGCACCAAGAGCGCAGTGATCCTTGCTCCTTTGGTTCACTAGTGGATCCTCAGGGCGTAGACAGCGTTGTCTCATTCTAAATGCTCCAAAATTATTTATTGAATGATTCAATGAATCAAAATCACTCCTTCTTTCTTAAGAATGTTTTATAATTTTGTACTTTACACTTACATCTATGATCCATTTGAGTGAATGTTTGTATAAGTGATGAATTTAGGTCAAGGCTTCTTTTAATTAATTAATCAATCAATGAACCGATGGATTAAACAATTAATTACTTAGTTAATTGATGACTATTGCATACGAACACTTAATTGTTCCCGTAACACTTGTGAAAGACTATCTCCCTTTTTCTGTTAGGTTGGCTATATGTCATTATCAGAATTTGGGTGAGGATGCTTGTGTATGGGGTCAGTTTCTGGATTCTCTGTTCTATCTCTTGATCTGTGTGTCCATCTTTCTTCAATATTACACTGCCTTGATTACTGGACGTTTATAGTAAGTCTTAAACTGGTGCAACATGAGTTCTCCAACTTGGTTATTTTTCAGAGCTGTTTGGCTGTTCTCCTTCCTTTGTCTTTACACACATATTTTAGATGAGCTTGCTGATATCCACAGATAAATCCTGGGATGTCGACTGGGATTATGTTGAATCTCTAGATCAAGTTGATAATTGACATCTTACTAGCGAGGCTTCCATGGCTAGATATGGCATTTCTCTCCATTTATTTATATCTTCCTTGATTTACCCAATCAGCCTTCTGTGGCTTTTCGCGTACAGATCCTGTGCATGGTTGTTAGATGTAAATGTAAGTATTTCAATGTTTGGTGTGGTTTTAAATGGTTCTTGAAAAAACAGTTCATATTCTAATTGTTCATTGCTTATGTATAAAAAGGAGACGGAGTTTTATATATTGACCGTGTATTCTGGGGCTTATTTAATTATGTTTGAGTTCTAGAAAACTGATGCATACTCCTTAGAATTTGTTTCATGTTGATAATCACATGATTTAAGAGTTGAGGCAGTTTTCAGCAGCTCAGGTCATGGTCCTATGGTCACAGGATTGAGCCCCGTTTGGGGCTCTGTGCTAAGCATGGAGCTTGCTTAAGCTTCTCTCTCTGTCGTTCTCTCTGTCTCTTTCTCTCCCCATCTCTGCTCATTCTCTCTTTCCAAAATACGAATTGAAAAATCAATAAATAAAAGAATCGAGATACTTTTTATTTTTACTTTTTCCAATGCGAAGGCCTTTTCTATGCCTTTTTCTGTACATGGCATGCTTGTTAGCAGGGGAGGTACTGGTGTTTATGTCGATTTGTACACAGAACTGGCTGATTCCCTGCTTTTATTTTCTCCTTCCTTGGATTTCTGCCAAACTTTCCCCAATCAAAATAGGATTCAGAGGGACCCTATTCTAGTTTCGGTTCAAGATGGCTGTGTAGGAAGTCCTTGAGCTCAACTCCTCCAAGGTGAAAGAAGGTTTCAACTACCTCCACATCGACGTTAAACTTTCTAATTGATTCACTTTTTCTTTCCAGCTTCTCTCTTTCTTTATGTTTATTAATTTTTGAGACAGAGGGAGACAGAGCGCAAGTGAGGGACGGGCAGAGAGACATAGAATCGGAAACAGGCTCCAGGCTCTGAGCTGTCAGCACAGAGCCCAATGCGGGGAACGAACCCAGGAGCCATGAGATCATGACCTGAACTGAAGTCGGATGCTTAATCAGCTAGGCCACCCAGGCGCCCCCTCCCCACTCTCAGCTTATCTCTTAATTCAGGATCCTGAAAGCAAAGTATCACCTCATGGGAACTGAAACTACCCCTCTAGCAATAAGGACTCGTTGAGCCAATAAGACTGCACCCTCAAGCCAAAGACAATGACCAACCTGACCTTAGTGACCACCTGTGTGTACCTACCTCTTTTGGTCCCAGATTTTCCTTACATAAACCTGGAGGTATTCTCAGCACTTTACAAAGAGTCTTTGATGGGAGTCTGCTGTATCTCTGGTGTCGGCCTCTGAATAAGTTCCCCATTTGTTTCATCTCCACTAGTTCCTTTGAACTGCGATTTTGTCAGTAATGAGTAGCCAAACCTCACCTTTTTTGGGTCCTCTGGAGCAAGGTGCTCTTGTGCCTGAACTCCCTGGCTACATTTTCTGGTGAACCAGCCAGAAGGTGTACTTGCTATTGGTCCAGCTCCCTGGGGATTGCACCTATTGATATAACAATTCCTCCTGAGGAGCTGAAGACTGACGACACAGATGGTGCCTAAGAAAACATAGAAAATCAAAAGACAACATTAATACAGTGAGACAGTAATAAAGGAAACACTCACCCCTAACGTTGCCAAAGGCAGTTGGGGAAGGACCAGAAACAGACAACTCTGTCCTTGGGCAAAAACTGAAAGAAAAAAAGAAAACACTGCAGTTTTAAAAGAACAACTGTCATATAAAAGAGAAAAGTAGAACTCTGTCAACGTCAGAGGAGCCACAGGAGTTCTCTCTGGGTCATAGAGACAGGAGAGTGGCAGGGATACATTTTACATCCACATTTTTTCCTGTTTACTTATTTTTGAGAAGCAGAGAATACAAGCATAGCAGGGGCAGAAAGAGGGGGACAGAAGATGCAGGGAAGGCTCTACACTGACAGCATCCAGCCCAATGTGGTTCTCAAATTCATGAACTGTGAAATCACGACCTGAGCTGATATCAGATACTCGATCCAGTGAGCCACCCAGCTGCCCCACATTCTCCATCCACATTAAATGCATAGACCAGAGCAGGGTCCAGTTGCTGTAGCTGGCCTGCTGCCTCAGTAAGTTCCAGGCCCACAATACACACCAGCCCCAATTGCACTGGACACACACACACACACACACACACACACACACACACACACACACGACATGCTTTTTTCCCCCTTAATCAATGCAGTTGAAAGAACAACTAGCATATGAAAAGAGCCATTCCTGGACTGTAACCCACCTCCGCTCCCACGGCATCTTCAGGGCACTCTCTCCGTGGAAAGTCCTGGTACACCATAGTTTATATCCACTTCAGATTCAACTATATTGGCAAGCTATCTTCTGCATTTAAAGCCCCAGGTTCCTTCAGCTTGTACGCACTTTAGCTTCCCCTATCTTGCCCAAGAATCGTCTGCATAGAGAGATCAAGGACATCCTGACACCCAGACTGCTCATGTTCTAGCCACCCTGTACAGGGTACCTGTACACAGCACCCCAGCATGCCTCAACTTGCATTCATTTCAGCTTCAGCTGTCCTGCCAGGGTGTCCTGCCTCACACACAGAATCCTGGGACACCGCAGTCTGCGTTCACTTCAGCGTTAACTATCCTGACAGGGCGCCTGCTATGTAGAAAGCCCCAGGATCCCCGGTCCATGCAAGCCACGTCCTCAGCCAACCAGCAAATATCACCAACTTCACACAGGGCCTACCCAGGGGGACAATCATGTATAAGAGAATTCCTTCAAGTGTAAGAGAAGTAGCTGCTCTGACAGTCTATAGAAACACATGCAGAAAGAGAAGCAAAATGGAGAGACAGGGAAATATGCCCCAAAAGAAAGAACAATAAAAAACCCAGAAAAGAGCTGAATCGAAGATAAGCATTTTGCCTCAATTAAATAAAGAATATAAATTAATGATGGACAAGATGCTCGCTGGGCTGCATAGAAAACACAAGAACTAAGTGAGACCCTTAATTAAGAGATAGCAAACACACACAAAATCAGAGTTCAAGAAGATAATAGCTGGAAAAAAAAACCACTAGAGGGAATCAACAGTAGAAGACTGCATGAGGAACGACATATCAGTGGATATGGAAGATAGATTTAGGGAAAGCACCCAAAACAAACAGCAGAAAGATTTTTTTTTTAAATGAGGATAAGTTAAGAGATACTTTGGAAATATCAAGTGAGGAAAAATCCACATAATAGGGATTCCACAAGAAGGAAAAGGGGTACAAAAAGTATTTGAAGAAAAGATAACTGAAGACTTTCCAAAACTAGGGAAGAAAAGAGACATCTAGGACAAGAAGCACAGATTTCCAAACATGAAGAAACCAAGGAGCCCCACACTATGACACATAATAATATAAATGTCAAAGTTTAAAGATTAATAAAGAATTTCAAAGTTGTAAGAGAGAAGCAAAAGTTACCATGATTTCAAAAACAGATCTCAACAAACAAACACCTAAAGTTTTCAGCTGATTTTTCAGCAGAAAGTTGGCATGCTAGGAAAGAGTGACAAGGTATCTTCAAAGGCCTGAAAGGATAATCCCACGACCAAGAAAACTTTACCTGGAAAGATTATCATTAACATTTCAAAAAAAAAAGAGATAAAGAATTTCTCAACAGAATATAAAGTAGTTTGTCACCACTAATCAGCAGTGCAAGAAAAGTTAACTGGGAAAATCATAATTAGATATTACAGAATTATGAATAAAAAGATGTAAAATATTACAACATACACCTAAAATATGGAGAAGGGACTTAAAAAACTTACTGTTTGTATTTTGTTTTACTAAAAAATATATGTTTTATTTCATGTTTGACAGAGAGAGAGACAGAGTGTTAACAGGGAGGAACAGAGAGTGGGGGAAGCAGAGAATCTGAAGCAGGCTCCAGGCTCTGAGCTGTCAGCACAGAGTCCAACATGTGGTTCCAACTCACGTATTGTGAGATCATGACCTGAGCTCGAAATCGCACACTTAACTGACTGAGCCACCCAGTGCCCCAAATTTAGTCTTCGTAAAATTCTCGAATGTGTGTATATTTAAGAGACCACCAAAATAACATAGACTGCTGTTTCCTTGGGATGTTATATGTAAACCTTGTGATAACAAACTCAAAACACAAAATACATGAAAAATAAGGAAAATGAAACGCAAGTAAGGCACAACACAAATTCATCTATGAAATAGGAAGAGAGTACAGAAAAAAAGAAACAGAGAACTACAAAAGCAACCGGAAAACAAAGAACAAAATTACAATTAGTACATAACGATCAACAATTACTTTAAATATAAATGGCTGAAGTGCTCCAGTCAAAATACATAGGGTAACAGGATGGATACAAAACAACACTCATCCATATGCTGCCTAACACAGACTCTCTTCAGACCTAGACACATACAGACTGAAAGTGAAGGGATGGAGATACATTTCCCATGCAAATGAAAGCAAACAACAACAGGGACAACAAAATAACATCAAACAACAACAACACCTCAGAACCAGGTAGCAACACCTATATCAAACCAAATAGACTTTAAAATCCTCAATAAAATATTATCAAACTCCACTCAACAACACGTAAAATGATTACGTGGCTTTTATTCCAGGGAAACAAAGATGGCTCATCAAATCAATCAACATAATATCCCGCCTCAACAAAACGGAGGGTAAACACCATATGATTATACCAATAAATGCAGAAAAACCATCCGACATAATTTAACATGTATCCATGGTAAAAGTTCTCAACAAACTCGGGGGGGCGGACATGCCTCAACACATGAAAATATTATTTTATATAATGTTTATATTAAAAAGTTCACACCTAACATCTCAATTGTGAAAAACTGAGAGCATTCCCTCTAAGATCAAGAACAAGATAAATATGTCTACTTATGCCACTCTTGTTTCATATAACACTAGAAGGCCTAGCCACAAGAATCAGATACGAAAAAAGAAATTAAAGTCATCTACGTTTGTAAACAAGCTAAACTGTCAACATACGCAGATGACATAAGAATATGCATACAAAACCCTAAACTTTCCCCCAAAACTACTAGAAGTAATAAACGAATTCAGGAATGTTAGAGATACGGAATTCATACACAGAAATTGGTAGGGTTTGTATATAATAATAATGAAGTCACAGTAAAAGGAATTAAGAAAACAACACAGTTCATAATTGCACCAAAAAAAAAAAAAAAGTAAACTAGCTACGACTCAACTTATCCAAAGAAGTGAAAGACCTGTAGTGTGAAAACCATAAGTCAATGATAAAATTGAAGATGACACAAACAAATGGAAAGATATCCCATGATCATGGATTGGAAGAATTAATATCATTACAATGTCCATATTACTCATAACTCTCTACAGTTTCAATGAAATCCCTATCAAGATACCAAAGGCACTTTTCACAGAACTGAAACAACTAATACTAAAATTTGTATGGGTCCACAAAAGACCCTGAATCGTGAAAATAATCTTGAAGGACAAAAACATAGCTGGAGGTATCAAAATCCCAGATTTCAAGATGTACTACACAGCTTCAGGTAAACCAATTAGTATGGGTAGTGACACAAAAACAGACACATTGTTCAATGGGACAGAATAGAAAGCCCAGAAATAAACCCATGCTTATGTGGTAAATTAACCTATAACAAAGGACGCGAGAACAAACAATGGGGGAAAGACAGTTTCTTCAACAAATGGTATTGGAAAACCAGGAAATCTACATGCAGGTAGCGAGGACCTAACCATAACGCTGGCCTGGGCTCTGGCCCTAACGGCACCTAGCATGGACATCTAAAAGAGATAACGGATTGGGGACAATTACCATTGGGGAAAATCCTGTGTGGAAGTCACACTCTCTCCATGACATTTCCACGGCCTTGTTGGAGTTGGAGGAGATCCTGAGACAGTTTCAGTCTGGCCCACGCATATGTTTGGCTTTGCCCTTCCACGCTAGCTCTGACCCAAAACCGCACATGGGCCCTCATTTCAGTCCTGCAGGGAAATCATATCCCTGTGGGTGGTTGGACCAAAGGCACTTCCGAGGAACCAACCCTACCCCTACCCACTGCTCTGCCTCTAAGCGGGATCACCTTCTAAGGCTTAGAAAAGAAGCGGTGGGACATGGATTCCTCCTTTTTCTACCCTGTGTTCTCTTCGGGAACTCAGGAGATTGAATGCTGCCCACCCTCACTGGGGACGATAGTGCTTTACTGAGTCCACCAAATCAAACACTAATCTCACCCAGAAACACTCTACAAATATCCCGAGAAAAAATGTTTAGTCTTGGGCACCCCACGGCCAACTCAAGTAGACGTGTAATAATAACCATCATAGGGTGATTCTTGTTTTGCTTCCCTTCCCTCATTCACCTCCTATTGCTAACTTTCAAGTTCTGAAGCCATTGCTTTTTATATTCTGACCAGTGTATAGCATTAAGAGAAATTCGAGGAAAGTTGTCTTGTGCAGGGACTAGTGTTTCAGTTGATATGAAAATGTTTTCGGTAAGGTAAGGGAAAGAGATCTTAGCTAGGGCACCAACATATTCCATGTTACTTTATCAGGGGTGGCCCTTAGCTTTCCAAACCCTTAACACGCTCATGGGAAGGCAGTGTAACATGGGTGAGAGCATGCATGTTGGCATAGGAGCAGAGTTGGTGCCCATCCCAGCCACCCCACTCGTGTTTGTGTTATCTTGGACCAATTACTTAACATATCTGAAACTCAGTTGCCTAATTTATAAAATGGAAATAACAAGAAAGGGTCAAAAAATTACATGACACTAATGGCAAGGTGCTTAATCCAACACCTGACAACACGGAACAAGTGCTCCACAGATGATAGCCATCATTAGCCTCATTTGAACAGCTAAGACAGGCTAATATTCTGTCTGGGGTCAGATACCTACGGAGGAATCTCAGGTCTTCTGACACTGATTCTTCAATTTGGAGGCAGCCCAGGGCCAGGATGGCTGAAAGAGTACAAGGAGGTAGACCAGTAAGCCAGCCCTCTATCCACCCCTTATTTGATAGTCCAGTTGTATATTCATCTCCTTCCTTCCACTGAAAAGAAATGTAAATCCCTCCCTCTAGAAGAAATGATACACAGACGCTTGCATGTAATATTAAGTGTTAGGCTCTGGAATACTGGCACATGCATCATCTCATTTAATCTACAATGGGCCTTCATATGGGAGTCCTTATTCCAATTTCCAGGTGAGGAAATTGAGACCTAGGAAAGTCAAGTGCCTTTCCCATATCTTGTTTATGACCGTGTTAGACAACAACCCGGGACTCCTCCTCCATGTCCAGTGTGTTTTCTTCTGTGCCACAGTTTGTTCTCTTCCAAGGCGAACACTGCTAAAGAAAGATTTGAACAAAGCAGTAAAAAAAAAAAAAAATCATTTAAAACGTCTAGTTTTCACCCAAGCACTGCTTTCTGGGTGAGATTGGTGTGTTTTCTCTCTGAGAAACAAAGGTGAGAAATTCCAAACCTCGATCTTTGTTACGGAGTTATGAAGACCAGTAAAAATTAGTAAAGCTCACTGGCAGATTAAACTTTCCAAGTCGAAGACATTAGTTTCAATTCTCATATTATGTGTGTTAAAGTGGGAGCTGGAATTTCACATGGCTTTGACAATCGTCATCAATTCCTTTCTTCAAGTTTGACTGCATATTCTCTTTCTTTCCTTTTTTTGTCTTTTCTAACTATACTTCCAATATGCCAGCTCATCCCTGTTTCTCCATATGTCTAGCAATGGCCATTCTCCATTTGTCCACATTAAATCTGTCATCAAAGGAGAATAAAAGGATAAAAGAACAAAGCTAGAGAAGTAAGACTCAATACTAAAATGTAAACTGGTGTTAACATTTCTACTCCAACCAAATGTAATAACAAACACTAGATTTATACACCTTATGGAAGCAGCTAAAAGCGTAGACAAAATATATAAGAAGCTGTTCTCAAAACATCACACTCACGCAGTGAAGGACACTGATCCCTGATATCGGGAAATAAGTGAAATGGTTCCTATAGTGCCCTATTCTATTGACTAGGCTGGGATTTGAATCTGTGTTATAGAGAGGAGGAAGCTGGCATAGCCCAACATTTTCCCTGATTTGTGGAGGGGGTAGTCACTGATTCAGGAAGACTGCTATATTTCACAGAGCAGAGTACCAAAGAAGAGAAAGTTGTTCACAGAGAGAACCCCAGAGATCAACAGATGGTCTGCCTTGAGTATTCAATGGAATATTGATAAACTCTTGTGTATGAGGACACTGAGACCAGGGGAAGGAATAATACCCACTGCCATACAGGGTCAGGAATAATGCCTGACAGCCAGTGTGGAAGATCTCACAATGTACCTGCCATTTGGAAAATACTTGATCTTTGTGTCAGTACTGGACAAAAATTATCCGTAAATTAAGTGCTGCCTGTGCCTTGCCCAAAATATCTTTAAAGAAAGACCTGAAAGGTCAAGCTATTTGTAAGTAACTAAACCCTGTCCCAAAACAAAGGCAAGGATATTTTTAGGAATCTAAAAGTTTCCAGCATCTGACAGGCTAAAACTGACCATGTTTGGCAGCCCATAAAAAATTATCGGGCATGCAAAGAAGCAGGAAAATAAGACACATAAGGAAGGGGAACTCAACTGACACTGACCCAGAAATTACACAAATGATATAATTTATACATCAGAACATTCAAATAGTTATTATAACTAATATTAGTATATCCACGATATTGTAGGGCAGAATGAGCATGTTAAATACAGACATGCAAGTGGTATGTAAGACCTAAACCAAACTTCGCATGACAAAAGCAATGACTAAAATAAGAAATCAGGTCTATGATTACTGAATGGAATTAAAGGCATATAGACAGTGCAGAAAAAAAAGGTTGATGAACCTAAAGACATAGCAGTGGAAATCGTCTGAAATGAAACACACAGACAAAATATGCCTGCAAACCATCCAACATACATGTAATTGTATCTCCAAGGAACACAGACAAGAAAACTAATTTGAGTAAATAATGAAACTAATTTGAATTTATAGTTGGTAAGGTTGATGTAAACCAAAAATATATAGTTCCAATAAGGTCAATGAACCTCAAGGACAGGAAATATGAGAAAAACTACACCAAGGCACCCCACAATCAAATTGCTTTAATCCAGGGAAAGGGAGGGAAAAGATTTCTCATCAGAACCAATGCAATCTAAAATACAGTAGGATAACATTTTTAAAGTACCTAAAGTAGGAAACCATTATGACCTGGTGTTAGGCAAACATTTCTTAGATACACCACCAACAATATGATTCATTACAAGAAAAAAATATGATTGGATTTTATCACACTAAAACTTTCGCTTTTCAATGAACAAATACTTTGAAATCACAAGAATGAGACTGGGAGAATATATTTACCAATCATCTATGTGAAATGGGACTTATATCTAGAACATATGGGCAATCCGCAAGATTCAATATTCTGAAGCTAAATATCTAAAAAAAAGGCAAAAGATTTGAGAAGACACATTACCAAAAAAGATATATGTACAGCAGATACACACATGAAAATGTGTTCAGCATCATGAGGGGAAATGCAAATATAAACTACAATGAGATAAATGAGATACAATGAGATCAACTACTACTTCATGCTTACAAGATGTCTAAAATCAAAAGACAGGGTTCCGAAGTGTTAGCTAGGATATGAAAGAACTGGAATTCTCACACACTACTGATGAGAATGTCAAAGTGATAAAACTACCCTGGCAAACAGTTTGACAGTATCCTAAAAAGCTGAACATGCAACCTATTCTATGATTCAGCCAAATCTACTCTCAGATATGTTCACTAGAGGGATCAAAGTATACGATCATACAAAAAAATAAATAAATAAAAGAAAGAAAGAACAGAGAAGAAAAGAAATGAAAAGAAAAGAAACAAAAAGAAAAGAAAAGAAAAAATGAATGTTTATAGAAGCTTTGTTTTCAATAGGCAAAGGAGCACCTGGTGCCTCAGTTGGTAGATTTCTTGATTTCTGCTTGGGTCATTATCCCAGGGTCCTGATATTGAGACTCACATTGAGGTCCACACTAAGCATGGAGGCTGCTTAAGATTCTTTTTCTCTTTCCCTCTGCTCTCCCTTTCTCTTTCTCTCTCCCTCCGCCTTTCCCTCTGCCTCTCCATCTCCCTCTCCCTCTCCATCTCCCTTTCCCTATCTCTCCCCCACCTCACCTTCCCCCCTCCCCTCTCCTTCTCACTCACTCTCTTTCTCTCACTCTCTCTCTCTCTCTCTCTCTCTCTCACTCTCTCTCATAATAAGAAATAAATACGCCAAATGTGGAAATAATACAAATGTCCACTGACATGTGAACGGATAAACAAAGTAGTAACAGACTATTGATACACACAACACTGTATAATCTTCAAAATACTAAGTGACAGAAGTCAACTCCCCACCTCTAAATAATAAGGAGTATGTCTTATATAATTTTATTTGTATAGTATTCTAGAAAATGCAAGATAATATGTAGGGACAGAAAACAGACCAGAGATTGCCTAGGAATGGGAATCGGGAAGACGTGGGGGACGGAGGGATATCTAAGGGATACAAGGACATTTTTAGTGGTGACAGACATATTCTTTTCCTTGTTATGTATACATTGGTGGATATGTGACCAAAATTTGCCAAATTATGTAATTGTATTTATTAGTATTGTTATTAATATTAATTATTAATTAAGTAATTTATTTATTAGGGCTTTTTTTTCAGAGACAGAGATGAAGCGTTCATAAGTGGGGGAGAGAGACAAGGGAAAGAGAGAATCTTAAGCAGACTGCATGCTTAGCATGGAGCCCAATAAAGGGCTTAATTGAACCTGGGATCATGACCTGAGCCAAAATCAAGAGTCTGATGCTCAAGTGACAGCCATCCAGGTGCTCCACCAATTACGTACTTTAAATATGTACAGTTTGTGTATATCAGTTAAACATTAATGAAGTTGTTAAAAAAAGCAAAACAAAACATGATTGGATAATGTGTATTTTGACCTCTGGGGCTGCTATTTCAAACCTGGTCCACCAGCATCTACTGATTCTCGGAATCCCCAGTATCTTTCATACACTCACATAAGTTCTTCAAAATAAATGTAACTTGGGAAAAGGGGAAATCCCCTGGCAGTTATCACGTGTATCAATTATAAGTGTCACATCACTTAGAACTATGATCCATACATGAGATGGGTGATATAGCACATGTTTGCTTTCGACAACTTGGAGCTGTTTGAGTCCCAGCACCCCATTACCCTTGTACACTTGTTAATTACTAGTTTACCAGTTAATGGTCCTCTGTCTCCTTATACTGTATAAGAAGGGACTTGGTCTGTCTTGCTCACTTCTGTGTTTATAATGTTACAGAACCAGGCTGGAATGCTGGCGGAAAAACCAAATGGAGCTCGGAGATTTTCTTTGGATTGCAGATCTTGGTGGAACGGCGGGCTCAGAGGACCCTGTTTCTCCAAACGTCTGAGGGCTGAATGCAAGTGGGGCAGGAAATTTACAGTCATCAGCTGCCATATCTGTGGGGGTTTTCCTGCACACAGAAAACAAAGGAAGAAGAACCAGGGGGAGGGGTCTCTAAGATAGAGACCAGAGTTCGTTTTAGTCCCACTGTCCATCTTTGGTGCAGTATTGTATTCACTTCTCCAACATTATCCCATTTTATGCCTTTTAAGAAACCTTTTTAGTAGGTATCACCTTTCAGTTTTTTAGGTTGGTACCCTCAGAAGGCTAAGATGTCTGCAGTAGTTTGGCGAGCAACAGTGTTTTCAAGAAAATATATTATGGTATTCAGTATAGAGGGGCCAATGGGTACAAGTAAAATTATGGAGAAGAGGGGCCCTGCCAGGGCAGGAAGCCAGGATCCCAATCCGTGAGATCTCATTTGTTCCATTGATTGGTACTTTCTTGTTGTCTATCTTGAATTATTATTATTATTATTATTATTATTATTATTATTATTATTATTATTATTATTATTATTATTATTATTTTACTTTTTTAGTTCCTTAACCTTAATTGTAAGTATTTCTGACTGGTTTAAAAAATAGCAACATTCCTCCCCCTGAAAAGATGCGAGTCCCTCCATTTTCTGAAGTGAGGAGGTCGGGGGCCTGTCTATTTTGGGGGGTTACTGCCACCAGAGAGTTTATTTGGTTCTCTAAAGTTACCAGAGACTCGGCCACCCATTCCATGTCTTCATTTATCTCTTGAGATAGTCTATGGTACAGTCCTATGCATAAACCTATGCCCCCTTATACAGTTCCTATTGCTGTCACAATTTTTGAGCCTATCAGAATGGGTAGCAGGACTGCCCGTTTAGCCTGAGACTTGGGGCTAAAGGTTGTTAGGAACTGATCTTCAGTGTATACAAATATCTCTGGGGTCCGGAAAATGGAATAACATTTCTGAGTCCAGTTGGCCTCTAAGCATCGATAGGCCGAATTAGTACACAGATAGAACACCCCAAGGGTGCAACATAGGGTTGTAGTCCTCATTAATGTTCTATCTCTTCCTCATACAGAGGGCATTTAGGGACTGTACGGATGAGGTTGTTGGCATTGGGAGATGGACCCTAGTGGCCAGGGGTCCAATTCAGACAGGGGTGTTGGTTTTGAGGTTTTCAGGAGCTTCCTAGGTCAAACGGATCGGAGTAGCTAAGTGAGTCCTCTGGTTGAGGGGCAAGCACATCCAGCAGGTTTGCATGTGATTATCTATCTTATGGAGGACTAGTAGAGCAGTTTCGGACCAATTCTGGAGTGGGGAATTGGTAGGCATCTGATTGACGGCTGAAGTTTCAAACGTTGTTCGGCCACTGGCAGAGTGGTCGCCTTTATGGCTTGAATTACCCTATCCTGGGTATATGCTTTATAACTTTTTGAAGGGCCCTGTAGTGCAGCCCTTCCCTGTTTGAGATTCCCCATTGAGGAAGGTAAGTGTAGCAAGCTCGCTTCCGTGTCTGGAGGCCCTTGTTGTGACATGGGTTCCTGATACTTTGGTTATATCCTCGGTCCAACACTTAGCACTTCGGGCACCAGGTGACTGACAGAGAGTGGGTGTTTTTCCCATGTAGCAATCATTGTGGAGGGAGGGAAAGGTGCTGAACACCCTGGACGCCCTTATTGTCCTATAACAATTGTGGGGGCAAATTTGATAAGCGGCAGTTGTGAGGGTGAGAGTGGTTATCATAATATACAGGCAATACTTGGTAACCCTCCCATCCAGAGGAGGTATGTGAGGACCAGGATGTATCTTTTACACCATATCCAGAATGTTGGTGCAGTCTCTATCAGCCCAACAGTAAGAAGTAAGACCAGGCTTATGACACCAGTAAGGGGCAAGGGTTGGCAAAGTAGCATTCAAACCCCTGGACTTGGTTCACGCATTGATTCCTCAAGCTCCTGCTGTGTGCAGGCCAGCCATCTCCCATGGTGTGGCTGGAGCAGGGCTGGACACCTCAGGGGTCAGTTCCCTTTTGAGGGTAGGTTTAATGGGATGACTGGATCTGGATCACTTCACCAGGTTGTGAATTTCTGAGTGCACTTCTTAACTGTGGAGTGATGGACCCGTGGGGTGATACCTGAAGTTTTGGGGGCTGTAGGAGTTGTTAGAATAACAGTGAGAGACCCAGTCCACCATGGTATAAGAGGTTCCTTCTTCCAATCTTTGACCCACACAGAGTCTTCTGGCTGAAAGAAGTGAACGGGGTCCCTAAGGAAATTGTGACCCTCTCTATGGTGTATCTAAACTTGTTTAGGACTGCCCCCAAGTTCTGGAGCTGTTATCTTATTTCTTTGTCTGCAATCTGGTTTAGGTCTCCTGGGAGCTTTCCTGAATGTGTGTGTGCGTGGGGGTGGGGGGAGGATCGCCCATATAATAACTCAAAACGGGAGAATCTCAGTGCCCCAGGCGGGCATTGGGCACACAGGAGGACCAGCCAAAGGAAATCTGGCCATGGGGGGTTAGTCTCTTGGTGGAACTTGGCCACGGTTTCCTTGAGGGTGCAGTTCATCTGCTCTACCTTTCACTGAGCCCTGGGGGCGTTAAGCAGTGTGCAGTTTCCAGGCAATGTTAAGGGACTTTGTTAGGGTTCATATAATGTCCGTCGAAATGCAGGTCCATTATTACTGTGTGTGGTTAAGCCCAATCTCCCATAGAAGAGCCTAGGCCACCTCGTGACTTCATTCCATTCTGGTCTGGAAAGCTTGGACGCATCCCAAATTGGTGCAGATTATTACAAGGAGGTACCTCAACCCTTTATTTGGTTGTAGGTTGGTAAAGTCCACCCCTAAGTCCATCCTTTGTGAGCCAGGCAGGGGCCGTGGGGCCGAGCAAGCATTGTTTTTGGCACACGTTACACATTATTCACTGAGAGCCTGGCATAATGCTGGCAGTTGGCTGATATCGCAGTTCTTTTTGAAGAGGACCTCTAGAGCAGTTTTCCTTAAGAGGGTGAGTTAGTTATCTTCTTTCACTAGCTGCTTTTACATAGATGATGGGACAAGACTCACCATCCGTCTTTGCTTAGTGTGCCCACTTCTGTGGAAGCCCAATTTCTTTCTTCACTTGTGTACATGGGTGATGAGGCTTCCTTCTGGGGCGCAAGAGTCAGAGTGTAGGTAGGAGCTTCACCTAGGTCACCTCAGGCAGCCACTCTGGCTGTTTTGTTGGCCTGGTGATTTCCTGATTTATGGGTTCATTTCATTTCTGAGGTCCCTTACAGTGTAGGATAGCTACTTTGTCTGTTAGCCATATGGTCTCAAGAAGCTTTAGTATTTCTTCCTCATTTTTGATAGTTTTCTCTGAGGCGGTAAGGAGGCCTTTTTCTCTATAGATGGCCCCATGTACATGCACAGTAGCGAAGCCATAGGGGAATCGATGTAGATGTTAACTCATTTACTTTTGCTAAGGATGATGGCTCAGGTTAAGGCGTACTGAGTCCAGCCCATTGTGCCGACCATCCTTCCGACAAGGCCTTAGCTTCCTGAACTTCCGTGGTTGTGATGACTGCATACCCTGCTCTTTGGCTGCACTCCTCTAAAAACCCGCTCCCATCGCTAAACAGGGTGATCCCTGGGCTTGTTATACCCTGGTCTTAAAGTCTGGGAAGCTGGCGTAGACTTCATCCACTACTCCAGAACACTCATGGTCAGGTTCACCCTCCTCTGTGGGAAGGAAGGTGGCCAGGTTTAGTGTTCTTACACTGTTGGAGAGTGAGCCTTGGGTTCTCATAGAGAAGGCCTTGGGATTGTGTCAGCTGAGAAATGGAGAGGAAATGATATCCTTGGGTGCTTGTGAGCCACACGACCGTGTGTGGGACCTTAACATTAAATGTTTGGCCCAGTGTGAGTTTGTCTGCAACCTTGATGAGCAGGACTGTGGCTCTGAGCTTTTAGGCACAGGGGCCATCCTCCAGCCACAGGATCAAGTTTTTGTTTTTTGGTTTTTTTTTTGTTTTTTTTTTTTTTAGACAGAACACTGGCCATTGCCGAATCACCATGCTCTGAGTGAGCACTCCTTTTCGTGTGTGAAGAAGTTAAAGGGTCTGTCTATGTCAGGCAAACCAAGGGCTGGGGCTTGTCCCAGAGCCAACGTTATTTCTGTGAAAGCGGCCCTCACCTCCTCAGTCCATGCAAGGGGCTCCCAGTTTGGTCCTCCCAACAGGTCATAGAGGGACCTCACTATGGCTGAGCATCTGAGGATTCCCAATGCGACAGAACCCTCTGGCCCCTAAACATTCACACAAGCCTCGTTTTGTTTGGGGCTGTGGCAGTGTGGTGCCACACTTTCTTCCTTTCCGGTCCTCATTCTCCTTTTCCTTTTGTGAGGAGGGAGCCTAAGTATTGGACCTGCTGCTGACGAATCTGTGCCTTTTCCAAGAAGCCTGGTACCCCAAGTAGGATCAGAGCTTTAAGAAGGCCTGTGTACCTTTCATACAGTCTTCCTGGGTGTCACTGGAAAGGAGGTCTTCTATGTATTGGAGAAGGACATACCCTGCGGTTTCCTTCGGAAAGTCAGTGAGATCTGAACCTAGGGCTTCCCTCAGAAGAATGGGCGAGTTGTTGAAAACGTGGGAAAGTAGTGTCCAGGACATGTGTATCCGGTGCTCTGTAACAGGTTCAGTCCATTCAAAGGCAAACAATGATTGCCTTTGCGGAGCCAGGCAGAGGCAGAAGAAAGCATCTTTTAGGTCGAAGCACGCAACCCTTCTGGGTGACCACGGAATTTGGCTGAAGAGAGTATACTGAGGGTTCGGAATGACTGGGTGTAAGGAAACAGTCCCTTTGCTGATGGCCCTCAAATCCTGTACTGGTTGGTGTCCTCCTCCTAGCTTCTTGCCTGGCCAGAGTGAGGTATTCCAAACTGATTGGCACTCAGTTAGAATACCTCTTTCTCTGAGCTTGGTCAGGTGCTCTTGTATGCCCATTCTAGCCTCTAGTGGAAGGGGGTACTGCCTTGGTGTCTGAGGTTGAGCTGCAGGGTTCAGGTCCACAATGATTGGGACCTAATTCCAAGCTATTTCAGGCGGGTTATCATCAGACCATAGGGAGGGGAATGTAAGCCTGAATTCTTAGGGGTGACAAGGTAAGGCCTGGGCACAGAACAGTCTCCATTCTTCTTCCCTTGGCAGGGGTATCGTCAAGACCAGGTTTCCTTCTGCCTCGGTTTAATTGGAGGCTAGTGTGTCCAGTGGGGTCAGAAGGTATCTGGGCCCCAAGTTTGGAGAGTAGATCGCGGCCCAGGAGAGGAATCGGGCAGTCAAGTAAGTAGAGGAACTTATGCCGGACCTTGTGACCCCCAAGTGCACCTTGTTGAGCTTGACAGAAGGGCTGTTGCATTGCCTGTGTTCCAGTAGCCACAAGTATGGTTGCTGTCTTTTGGCCTATGGGCGCTACCAGGGAAGTAACCAAGGAGTATTCAGCCCCAGTTGAAAAGTATTTTAACCATGAAATTTATTGTTCAGCCTCCACCTCATTTCAGCCGTGGGTTCATGGGGGCCGAGAAAGAAAGGGTCTGGTCCCCCTCAGTCCAATTCTACCCCGGCCACATCAAGAAGGTTCTCACCTCTAGGTTCCTCCAGATATTGGATGGGTTTGAGGTCCCCATCCAATTCGGACATTCTTACAGTTTTCCTTGCCTTTGCAGTATGCACACTGGTCCCTAGCTAAGGGGGCTATGGGCTTCCACCCTTTTTGTGGTTGGGGATTTTCGCTGCTGCGAAAAAAACAGCAGCATCTGTTCTTTAGTTCTGCTGTGAGAAAGGTAGCCTTCTTTTTTAGTCATCACTTCTTTCAGCTGCAAATTTCTTTTCCTGAAAACTGTATTGACGACCTCTAACAACTGAATGATATTCATCTGGCAAAGCCCTCCAACTTCTGGAGTTTTCGTCGGATATCTGGGGCAGCCTGTGCCACAAAAGAGGTATTTACCATCTGTTGACTTTCTGGTGCCACGGGGTCAAACGGGACGTATACAGGGTACGCTTCACAGAATCTTTCATAGTAGTCTCCCGGAGACTCCCCAGGGTGCTGTGTGACTGATGATATTTTAGTCATATTCATGGGATTGTTGACTCCAGCTCAGACTCCCTGAAGGAGGGCTTCCTGGTATCATCAGACGTGGCCCTGTCCTCCTTCTGTGGTGCAATCCCATGTTGGGTGTTCTTCAGGCATGCAGCTTGAGCCCAGACAGTAGGGTCATTGATTCCTGGAGATGTGTGATTTTCTAGGTACTGTCATGTTTCTGTCATCCTTATTTTTAATTCAACAAAGTATGGAGTAACTGTTGACAATCTTCCCATGTCTGTCAGTAGGTCGGGATGAGGGACTCCATCAAGTCAACCATTGCTTGTGGCTTTTCGGAGTATGGTGGAGTGTTGTGTTTCCAATTGAGGAGGTCGGTTGTAGAGAAAGGTAGATAACACATCATGGAATGTCTGGTCTGGACTCGGTCCATCCTCATTCTGTCTTTCAGGCTCTATCGTCTCCTTTACATGCATTCGGAGAGTTTTAGGTCTGGGTTGAGGCGCAGTCTGGCTGCTGGCCCATGTGGGGGTGGGTTATGTGGGTCTGAGAGCGGCGGGGAGATGGGCGGCACTGACTGCAGTGGCAACTGCACTGACTCTGGCTGTGGCTGGAGAGACAGATGTAGGAGGAATCTCAAGCTCAGAGAGCTTGAAGAGTCATGAGGAGGTGGAAAGACAATATCTTCCTCCATATCTCCTTCAAATATTAGAGGAGCAGTGGGTCGCTTCTTTGGCTCCCTGGGAGAGCTCCAGATAAAGTTTCTGAAACCTTTGCCTGGCTCTGTTTGCTAATGATGAATCACCTTCAAGGCAGTAGATTTGGGGCAATTTCAAGCCAGGAGTCGATGTACGGAAATTGATCAGTGTGGCCTGGGTTCCAGGTGACTATTAGCCAAACCTGCTGCACTATTTGAGCATCTAACGTCCCTTCTGGAGGCCATCCTACATTGAATGTGGGCCATTCTAGTTCACAAAGTTTCCTTAACTTCTTGGGTGTCGTTGTCACCCCATGGTAACCTGAAAAAACCTTTTAACACTTTTTGGTCACGACCTCTAAAATCGTAGGCTTACTCTGTTTTCATCCCATTATTAATTTTTTTCTCATATTTGGTGACACAAAGACGGACAAAATTAGGGTATACCGCCGGATGAAAGGACTATTCAGATACTCCTCTGGTCGCATTCCTGAGGGAAAGTTTAGGTGAGGTTTGATTATAGTGGACTCGACTTTGTGACTTGTGATGGGAATCTGATCCGATACCGCCCTAGACCTTATACTCTCACAATGACTCAGGGGAGCCCATTCAGACTCCATAGACTTTTGGGGACCTTAAGGGCACCCGTCCATAAAGCCACAAACTGTAACTCGACAGGAAACCCTGGCTTAGCTGTACATCGTCTCTCTCTCTCTGTCTCTCTCTCTCTCTCTGTCTCTCTCTGTCTCTCAGTGTCTCTCTCTCTCTGTCACACACACAAACACACACACACACACACACACACTCGCCCGTGCGCGCGTGCGCACCAGAGTCTATTACATTTCCCTCCACAAAATTTTCTACCAGGGACACCTATTAAGACCTCTGGGGATTGATCATGTCCCCCTTCCACTCTTTTGGGTATGCTTGACTTCTTCAGGGCCCGGCCTTACCAGGTCCATGGAGCAGGACCTGCCCAAGACAACGGAAAGGAAAGCTGCTGAAATTCAGGCAGAGCATGCACTTTCTCCCTTGTGAGACTTTGCTTTGCCACCACCTCGCTGTTCTCCCAAACCGGTGGCAACAATGGACCAGTGCGGTTGGGTTTCCTGGTCAGCAATCTAGTATGTTATGGAACCAGGCTGGAACACTGGAGGAAAAACCAAGTGGCACTCAGAGAGTTTGGTCAGAGAGCTTGACTCACCAAACATCTGAGCGTAGAGTCAAGTGGGGAAGATAATTTATAGTCGTCAGCTTCCATATCTGTGGGGGTTTTCGCACATGCACCAAACAAAGGAAGAAGAACCCAGAAGCGAGGTCTCTAAGCTAGAGACCAGAGTCTGTTTGAGCCCCGTTGACCATCTTTGGAGTACTTTATTCACTTCTCCAACAAGAGTAGAGCTCTAAATACCACATAATATATGCTCATTAAATCTATATTAAGTGAATAGTTCTATTGTTTCTGTATCGGACATATAACAAGAATTTTGACAATCTATATGGTAAGAGTCCCCAGACCATCACATTATAGGGATTTCAAGGTTGTCTAGTACCCACACAATATTAAGGTTTGGTTACAACCACCATAAGCTAACCCTACAACCTCACATCCTGGATCATATAATGCCCCTGTCTCCTCCTCATTCACAATCTTTTGCAACTGAGTGCAGACAATTCCATAATGTGGTCTTGATTCAGAAAGCCACATTCCTCAGTTTCTCTCAGTCAGACAGAATGAAATCTGACTGTGAACGTCTGCCAGTAATGTTGCAATAGAGATGAAGAAGATCAATTCAAGTGGACTCCCTGAGCTGACCCCTAGAATCTCTTTAGGGCATGAGTACAGTTAAATAGAAATGCTGCACTCAGAAATATGTCTGCTGCTTATCCAAGGAACAAAAAGCAAGCATTTAAAAAAGTAATCCGTTTCCCTGCAGAACAGCTTAATCAGGGAGAGTGAGTGGTGCAAAGTGGGTCAATTCTTCTCTATGGCCTTAACTATTGTAGAGACACAGTTCAACCTATGGGGGCGTTTAACAGAAACGTGAAACCTGAGAGCTGCCATTGTTGGGTAACAATGTTCTCTAACTGTGCCTTATGCATTGACATGATAATCCAAGGGAGACAAGCATTAATTATAAGTGGCTTAGGGGCGGCTAGGTGGCACAGTCGGTTAAGCGTCCGACTTCAGCCAGGTCACAATCTCGCGGTCCGTGAGTTCGAGCCCCAAGTCAGGCTCTGGGCTCATGGCTCGGAGCCTGGAGCCTGTTTCCGATTCTGTGTCTCCCTCTCTCTCTGACCTCCCCTGTTCATGTTCTGTCTCTCTCTGTCCCAAAAATAAATAAAAAAAAACGTTGAAAAAAAAATTTTAAGTGGCATAGAAATGGACAGTTTCTACATGCTTCATCACCTCTATGTAATAATTAGTCCTGTCTGCTCTTTGCACGTGAACATTCCGTTGTTGGTCATTTTCCCCAAGAAAGAAATGGTCACTTGTGCTTCAGTGGGCTTGTAAACTTAGCCTTCCTGAATAGGGTTGGAGACATCCAAAGGGCATCTCTTGGTACCTGTTGTTTCATTTTGTTCGATAGTTATGGACCTACCCCGATAAAAGGATTCGGAATTTTCTTAGTATGTCTTAAGACTGAATTGGAAGCCCATTTTCCGTATTCCATTCAACTTAACAAAGAGAGTATTGCATGTCAGACATTGTGAAACATATAACTGAAGGAATATTACCTCACAAAGATTGACCCTCAAAATCAGTACACCTTACTAATGATGCCTTGTTTTTTGGAAGGTCATGAAGGTGCGGATCAAGGGAAGAATGGATTAAAATTAAATGGAACCAATAAGAAAATATACAAGTACATTTGCCCTTAGTACGGATAACCAATAATTCATGAAATGTTGTTTATTTCATTTATTTATATGTATGTGTATGTGTATGTGTATGTGTATGTTTATGCTTATACTGGGCTGTGGCGAAATATGTGTTCCTTACAGTAGATTGGGGATAAAATATTTGAAAGACGCTGTGCTAATGCACATTATCAAGCTTCCTGGTGCCTCTGTAGTTTGGGTTCTTGATAGGGCTTAGGTTCATCCGCTTCATGCGCTTGCATGAAATTTGGAAAATATGATGGCTAATTTTATGTGTCAACTTTACTGGGCCACAGAGGTCCAGATGCTTGGTGAAACGTTTTTCTGGTGTTTTGTGATGGGAAATACTTGAGTCTGTACAGTGAGTAGAACGGATTATTTTCCTAATGTAAGTGGGCCTTATCTAATCAGTGAGAAGGCCTGAATAGAATAAGGATGATTCTCCCAGGGATACTAGGGAATTGCTCTTGCCTGCCTGAAAGTCTTTAAACTGGGACATTGGCCTCTTCCCCGGATTCAGACTGAAACAGCAGCTCTACCTGAGATTCAAGCCTGCCAGCCATTGGACAAGAACTATGCCATCAGATCTCGTGGGTTTCCAGCTAGCCAACACATCCTGAAGATCTTGGGACTTGTCAGCGTCCACATTTATGGGAGCCAATTCCTTATAAGAAATATAAATAAATAAACAAACAAACAAACAAACAAATAAATAAATAAATAAATAAATAAATAAAACATTCATAAATATATAAATATATTTATCGTAATAGATTCATATTTTATGTGAATGTATTTACATAAATATAAACAAATATAAATATATAATATATATTATATATTATAATATATATTATATATATATATGAGAACCAGAAATTTTCTCTGTTGAATTTTATTAATTCAGAAGGTGAAAAGTATTATCTATTGGTTCTACAGCTGTTTTTTTTTTTTAAACTAATGTGGTAGACATTATTCTAAAGAAAAAAAAAATAGCCCCCAACGATCCATACCTTACAGCTGACAACCCATGAATATGAAGAGAGACCATTTCTATAGTCGTGTTGTATTATAGAGAGAGATTTTCTGGATCAACCTAGTATCATCATGAACCCATGCATCATAAACCCATAGAAAGCAGAGAGTTTTCTCTGGCTGGCCATCCCACAATCTGAAAATGAAGACCTCAGTTGTATAATTGCAAGGAACTTAATTGTCCGAAACCCAAATAATCTCAGAAGTAGACTTCTCCAGATAAGAACCCAACCTACTGACACTTGACTCTTACCTAGTGATACCCTAGGCCCAGAACACCAGTGAGTCTGCCTGGACAGAGCAGTGAGTCTGCTGGGGTTATTCTGCCAAGACAATTCTGCAGGGCTGTCTTTGGATTCTGGGAGTGCAGTGTATACCCCACTTAACTAACACTTCTCCTGATGGTTTGAACACACAATTGCTCATATTAAGTCACTGCTTGGATATAAGGTAATTTCTGCCATATGCTACTGAAATTTGACTATTTTATTTCCACATATCTCCTACTTGGTAAATGCAATGATACCTGTAGCTTATTTCAAACTCAAGTAAAACAAAACACAAAACTCTAAAGAACGGACCACTCCTTACCTCTTGAAAATACCTCTTCTTTTGTTTTTGATAACATTTGACTCTCCTGGTTTCTCTTATATATTCCCTCTACTAATTTTCATTCTATTCTCCTGCCTCATTTCCATTCATCAAGCATGCATTGAGCACGTACTATATTGTAGGCACTGTATACAAAGTACAGAGGTCTTATCTAGAACTATTAATGGACCTTGTTATCCAGGGATCTGCCACTGTGTAAACAAATTAACTATACTGAGTTGATAACATCTGTAATAGTGGTGGATAAATGTACCCTGGAATTGCAAAGAAGAAAACACATGATTCTCTAGGTACCCAGGGAGTGCTTTACACAAATGAGAGTCACTTGAAGTGAGTCTTCTAGAGAAGACATATTTCAAATCAACAGAGTAAGGAAGGGCATTGCAGGCAGGAAAAAAAAAAGAGAGAGAGAGAGAGAGAGCAAGACACGGAAGTTTGAAAATGTGACACATTAAAGGAGTAGCAAAGTTTCCTTTGGATGGATTTCATGTGGGAATGGGAGATTGGTAAAGAGTGAGGATTAATGTAAAAGGTGACATATGAATTGGATCCTAGAAACAGTTAACAGGAGATAGTTATTGTGACCGAATGACGTTGATGACTACCCATTGTATTTAAATAAACCTGAAGACACTTCTTGCCTTAGTTAGAACGTAGAAAAATTATTAAAATATAAATAATCACTGTGTTTTGCAAAGTGGATGTCATTGACATGTGATGAGAACCATTTCAGTAGCACCGGGGAAATGCAGAATGGGAGTGGATTCAACAGAGAATTGGAGGAGAATGACTGTAGACAGGGAGTAAGGCAGTTCTTTCAAGGAGCGTTGTGACAAAATGAGGGCGAAAAATGAGGCAGCAGTGGGAAGGGAAGGGATCAGGGTCAAGAGAGGGCTTTGCTTTTTCTTTCTAAAATTTGAGAAATAAAAGCATTTTTGTAATTTCCATATTTCTGATGGAAATGTTGATATGGCAGAGTGGGGGATAACTGTTGACAGAAATGTTCTTAACAGGGCAAGAGTGACTTTGGTCTAGTATCCAAAAGATAATTGGCTCAGAGAGGAATGTACAGATCCTTCATGTTAATGTTGGTGAAAGCAGAGCACAAGGAAATAGATGTAGATGGAATGGTAGATGCGATAGGTGATTTTGCAAATTCTCTTTTCAGTGACCTGGTTTTCTCAGTGCGGTAATAGGCAAAGTTATAAGACCAGAGTGAAGAAGGGTTGGGAACAGTTGGAAGTTTGTGGAGAAGGAAGTTGTGAACTAGAGGTCTAGGTGTGTGAGGAAGTAGCCTTCTGACCTCACTTGAGTCAGTGGCCATCAAGTAACTTTTGCGCTGCTTTCCTCCAATTACATAGGATGTTGCTATGTGCAGGAACTAGATTGAACTTCCTGCGGTTCCCCACTTCTTTACCTTGGCATAGGTAAGGTTGCATCTGCCTGAGAAGCCCTCTCTACCATAATCACTCATATTTCAAATTTGCCTCAACCATTACTTACTTAATCCCACCAGGCAGAGTTAATTAGTCCCTTCTTGGAGCTCTTGTGGTACCATGTGCAGTGCCCTGTACCGTAATTTTTGCCATATTGTAATAATTTGCATCCCTGTCTCCCTAGATAATTTAGCCACTCCTTGAGGGGGTCAATTTGGTCATTGCAGCTCCTAGTATACAGGTTGACTTATGGGTAGCTTTTGTTAATTGTCAATTAAATTGAGTTGAATTGAATGGAGTTGGATTGAATTGAATGTACTGAATTGAAGTGAATTGAATTGAATTGAATTGCATGGAGAGAATTGGTAGAAAGAATTGGCAGGTAGGAGAGGCAGAGCCTCGAAACAGTGGTGACATTTAGAACAAGACTTTTCTGATCTACAAGGAGAGGAACTCCTGCTCATGAGAGTGGGAAAGGTAACTGTTTCCTCACCTGTAGTGGTGCAGTGAATGGAGCCGAAACCCCAAATGAACTTCTGTAAATTGTGTCAACAATTCTTACTTCTATACTGTTTGCTTTGAGGACCAAAAGAGTTCATATATGCAGAAGGATTTTGTACACAAAAATGTGCTACATAATGTAAGTTACTATTTCTCACAACACTCTGTGCCAAGATAAAAGAAATGTGTTGATTTTATATATTTTACTAAAGGGTAGCATGTATAACAGAGGAAGAGAAGGACGGGTTTAACAAAAAAAAAAAAAACAATGATGATAGTTATACTCGTCTTGTTGACCTTTCTAGTCTTCAAAGTCTCTTTAGAAGATATCATCATGGTCTCCTTCAGTTACAGATGCCTCTTATTGTCTCTGAGACAATAGCCCTATTATGATCTAATTTGCTAAGCCAGGTGGTGTGGAAGACAGATAAAACTGCCAGCTCATTCTGCAGGAAGCAGCATATAAGGAGCCCACTGATCTGACAGGCTTGTGTCACAATGCACAAGTTTGGGAATTGCCCAGGCTCAGAAAAGGCCAGTTTTTTGCAATATTATAAAACTCAAGAGAACTCTTTAACACAGAGGCGATGTTCACAGTTCCACAGCAATAACATGTCTGATTCTTGATGCTGACTAGAAGTCAACCAGTTATTTTAACACAGGTTTTAACTCTTATTGGTTTCACTTCACTTTCCCTTACGTTTCAGGTTTCTTAAGGGCAGGGACCATGTTCTGGGCTTCCTAACCTTTGCCCACACATGTCTTCCATGGTATTTCATGGGCGCTCCGTTATCATCTGTTATTAATTGGGTTTTTTAGTAGGTGTCAGGCAGCTTTCATGGTGACCACGTATAGGCAGAGCATAAAGAGGTGGCAATGGTGGCGCTTTCTCTACCATATGAACCACATGTTACTATCTTAAAATTCCTGGAATATATGTATGATGTCCTGTATGAATGATTGTGAGTTTATGACACTCATATTCTACTCCTTTTCCCCAACAGTTTAAAATACCTTTATGGCAGTTTACCTTCCTTTCATTCCCTAACTTAAAATAATTTACTTCTTTGGCTTTGGACTACCTGCCTACATCCTAATAGATGCATCACTAGAAAACATGTTTGCATTTTGATGTGTTCTTAGCAGGCTGCCTTACTTGCCAAGTCTGCTGGGTGGGTTGGGTAACACTGTTATTTCTGGGAGGATCTTCTAAGATACAAGTAGATTTCTTGGGGAAAGTAGCATGTTGAGTCCGTCATTATTTGGAGTGAAACTCAGTCTACGTCCAGTAGACTTGGTCCCATTGGTCACATGAAGGAATGGAAAACAGGCCATATTCGTTTTGATGTCATAACATTCTGGGACATGTAGTGATGGCCATGAGGAAAAAAAAAAAAGAATCAGACTGGGGACTCCATTTAAGAGATGACTCAGCAAGCAGAATCAAGATGCCAGAATGAGGAACAAAGATAAATGCTGTGTAGGTTCTAGAGGTTGGAGACATTGCTCCAGCAGAGAGAAAATTCCTTCAGGGTTAGGGGAGAGGCTGGATAGTGATCTACAGGCCCCTTGTTACACCTCCAGGCCATGATCTTTCTACTCCCCTGCAATTCCTGCCTTCACCTCCTTAGTCCATCTATTCAATCCCAGAGTGCCACCCTTTTCTTCATGGAAATTTCTGGAGTCCCTTCCTACTCCTCTTTCTTCTCACGTTGCTCCTACCTCTGTTGTGGGCAATTTCACAATCCTGGTAAAATTGCTCTAGCAATGTAGCTTCAGGGTTCTTTAAATTTTCTGGGTCCCACAACCTTAAGAGTCAGTTTCCTCCAGTAGCTAACTTCCGTGATGGTATTTGAGCTCTATGATCATCCAGATGTCTTCTGCTAGAATGTCAAACTTAACGTGTCAATATCTGAGAAGATAACCTCCCCTAACCAGGTGCCTCACTACTTGACTTCACAACTTCTCTTCTTCAGCCCGATAGAGACTTGTGGTCCCTGCTTCCTCCCTCTCATTTCCCTGCATATCATCCCTTGTGGCTCCACTTCCCTTCCTAATGCAGTGTATACACCTCAGTATGTCACTTTGTGCTGGAACGTCCTAGTCCTCTGCTGCATCTGCTTTGGTGGCCTTGAAGCTTGGCTGAGTCCTCCACCCTGTCAGCCCATCCTCTGTCTCACTCAGCCCAGTGAACTGTTACAGGGACTCACAGTCACTAGGGTCACTCACTCTAATTTTATGGTTGTGGATGTCAACATACCCCCACAGCTTCTTGCCAATCTTAAGCGGTCTTCTCCCCACAGCAGCTATTCCATATCTCCATCATTTCCCTCAACCTATCTTTTTCACCTTTCCCTGGGAAATGGCTCTTATTTCATCAATAGAACGTAGATTGTAGACACCTTCAAACACTCACTCAGACCTCATAATGACACCTTTCAACACAAGTTTCAACCACAACCGCAGTATGAGAGACAAAAATGTTCCTATTCCCACTCTAGATTCATTAATTCATTCGGCAATCACTGAGAGCCCACTGAGTCTTACGAAGCACTGTGCTATATGCTTGGGACATTAGAGATGAGGGGGTAGACCCTACTCACAAGGCGCTTACAGTCACAAGGAGCTTACAATCATGTAGGGGAGACAGAAATTATGGTGTAATGGTCCAAAGATGCACGGAGCATTAGGAGAGTGTGAAGGGAAAATCGATGTAACTCAGCCTTCAGGGATAGGAGATGAAGTGTGTAAAGGGACTATTCAGATGGGGTGGTATCTTGAACTAATCCTTAAAGAGTGAGTAGGTATTAATTAGGCAAGGTTGGAGTAGGAAGGAGACAAGAGGTTCAGGCATTACACAGTAGAGAAAAATCACACTGAATGTAGGGAGAGGGTATAAGTAAAAATTGGAAATTGACTCATTCCAATTCTTGACTGTGTCCTACGCTTTGTGAAGAGGTCATCTCACAAAGAACCACAAACGAGCACATGTTCCCAAAATTTCCTTCTCCATTTTTTATTCTTTATCCTAGTGTAATTCCTGTCATTCCCTCACCAGTATGATTCAATTAGTAACTCACTTCTGTGGATACTATGGCAACCACATTCCCTCTATGCTGCACCCTTCTGTATCTTTGCTTGGCATCAGTGGAGCCTCATGATGGAGCTCATATCTCTACTCCCCTTAGAGTGGACTTTGTAACATGCAAAAGTTATTCCATCACTGCCTTCCAAGCTGTGGTTCCCCCACACTCCAGCATGAGAGAAACACCTTTCCCATCCACACCCTGCCCCCACCTTTGCATCCTTACTGGTCCTGGGCCAATTGTTCATGCACTTAGACACTCTCATGATCAACTATCAGCAAATTCCTTAATATGCCCTATTGTTTTATGCCTAGATGTCTTCCCTATCACCATGGGTATGTTTTGATGAAGCATCTTAATTGGTACGTATTTTAAGGCAGGCTAAAATAACTATCAAATATCTAACCTATTATCTCTTTTTTTTTTATTTGCCAGATAACAACGGTAATAGATGACCTTTTTTTTTTTTTTTTCATTTTTAATTTTCTATTACTGAAGTATAGATTACATACAGTGTTATTTTAGTTTCAGGTGTATAAAATAGCGATTTGATAATTCTATACATTATTCATAGTGCTCTCCGTGTTAAGTGTAATCATCATTTTTCACCATATCGTGTTGTTGTAATGTCAACTATATTTCCTGCGCTGTACTTTTCATCTCTGTAAGTTATGCATTCTATGACAGGAAGTTTGTAACTCTTAGTCACCTTTCCCTATCTCACACACCCCACCCCCTCTCTTATTGTAACCAGAAGTTTGTTCTCTATATTGAAGAATCTGTCTTTTCTTTTTCTGTTTTGTTTTTTAGCTTCTACATAAAAGTGAAATTATATGGTATTTCCTTTTATCGGAATAATCCCATGTAGCATAATACCCTCTAGGTTTACACATGTTGTTGCAAACGGCAGGGTTTTATTCCTTTTTTTTTTTACAATTAAATTATATTCCATTATATGGACACTACATTTCTTTATGTATTCATCTGTTGACAGACTCTTGGGCTGCTTCCATAGCCGGGCTATCATAAATAATGCTTTAATAAACACAGAGGTCCATGCCTCTTTTCAAATTGGGGTTTATGTTTTCTTTAGGTAAATACCCAGTAGTGGAATTATTGGATGATATAGTACTTCTGAGTTAGTTTCTTGACGAACCTGCATTCTGTTTCCTAGAGTGGCTGCACCTATTTACATTCCCACCAAGAGTGCATTCGTGTTACTTTTTCTCTTACCTTCTCACCAATACTTGTTATTTCTTGTCTTGCTGATACTAGGCATTCTGTCAGGTGTGAATTGATGTGTCATTGTGGTTTTGATTCAGGTTTCTCTGGTTAGTGATGTTGAGCATCTTTAATGTGTCTGGTGTTGTAGTAGACACTCTTAATTGATCCCTTTCCCCTTCCCTTTTGATTCTTTCCAGGCTGATGACGACACTGATGATGTCATCTGACATCTTAACTCACCATTTTATTCTTCTATCAAAGGTCATACATTACTTCAAGTGTCCTGCTTTCCGGCTTCAATTTATGTTGTTTCCAATGTGTTACATGACGTCCCTTTCACGAGTCCCTCTAGGGCACCCCTACTCACCTTTTATTACTACCCACCGTCTCTCATACTCTTAGAAAGTTGCTCTAGTTACTTATCCTGGTCCAACACTCTCTTTCTATGCCCCGACTCTAATCTCTATACACACTTCAATTGACACCTCTTACACTTAATTTTTTTCCTAATGTTTATGTTTTATTCATGTATTTTTATTTTTGGAGGAGAGAGAGACAGAGCATCTGTGGGTGAGAGGCAGAGAGACAAGGAGGTGTAGACCAAAGCAGCCTCCAGCTCTCAGCTGTCAGCACAGAGTTCTACATGGATCTTGAACTCACAAGCTGTGAGATAATGGCCCAAGCTGAAGTCAGCCCCTTAACCAACTGAGTCACCCAGGTGCCCCAACACATCTTACATTTTCATGTCTCCAATAGGACTAAATATTTCTGTGGACCAGGACTATCCATTCATGAAGTTCTAGCACCTCCTACAGTTTGGGAATAAAATAGACACTCAATAAATTGATGCTCAATTGAGAAATAAAGGAATGAATGGGTCTGAAGACAAAGGGCTCAATAAAGACTTTTGTTCCTATGAATTCACCCCAGAGTAACACTAGAGCATTTGATTTCAACTGGAGGGTCCTTTAGCCAATCGTGGGAGAATTTACCATATTCTAAGAGTTGTAAGCTGAGAGAGTAAGATTTTTTTGAAGAAATATGAAAGGTAATTTAATTTCCTAACAGGCCAAGCTTTGGAAGCTTAACTATAAGAACTATATGATGTAAGATGATTCTGGATCATGATGAAACTCAAGTGCTGTGAGAGCCGTGACAACATGGGGAACACACAGTAAGGACCACAGTAGTCCCGGAAGTGCTGTCCTGTATGAGAAAAGAGGGTTTAGTGACCCTGTATGGAGGGAGAGGATAAAGGGTGGGCAGAGTAGGGAGGGGAGGAAGTTGGGATCCAAACTGCAATATTGAAATATCAGAGGAGAGTTATTGTCATGTTCATAAACTTCCCTATATATATCCCAAGGAAAACTTTTTTTTTCCTTTAAAGAGCTTTTTAAAGGTAATATACACATGGTAAAAATTCATATAGTAGCAAAACGAGTTATTCAATGAAACTAAATCTATGTCTTCGCTAGGCCTCCATTATTCTTCCCCAGAAGAAGACCACTTTTAACAGTTTGTAGGTTTTTTTTTCCTGAATCTCAAGGTATGTACTTTGCATATATATATATATACACTTCTCCATTTTATAGAAACATGATTTTTGTGATTGTGAAAAGGTATGACATGAGATTTGCCCTGTTAAAAATTAAAGTGTCTGGTCCAATGGGACATTATATTTTAAATAGACTTCATGGTATTTCCTACCCTGGCTGCATTCGAGGTATTTAATCTGTCCCCTGTTTATGTGTATTTAATTTGTTTGTAGTCTACGACTATAAAAAACAATGCTGCCGTGAAAGTCCTTGTACATATGTTTGCCTGCCAGAGTCCAGCAGAGTGTGGGTGGTGCCTCGAAAACCTTACCTGGAAAGAGTTTAATGGAGGAACTATGAACACAGGTGCTGGTGAGATAAACGGCCTCCAAACTAAGTAGTTAAGTCCTTGGGGACTAGCAAGAGAAGACTTCACCTCTCCCAGGCACCAAGGGACAAGGAAAGGACAAGTGTTACCAGAAGCCAATGAGCCCACGGCTGGGAGAGAAGCCACCTAACAGGAGATGTGGCCATAGACTGAGGAATAAGCCACTGCCAAAATTCCAGAGTTCAGAGTACATATAATGACTGCTTTTCTTTTGCTCTCTGGCTACCTGTTAGTATACCTGCCAACTATGGATGGAAGCCAGACGACAAGAAAGCCTCAACGATGCAGTCCATGGAGGTTAGCTTACTGGCAGGCCTAGGATGATCAAAAATATATCTTCAAGCATGAATGGAGGATTAGCAGTCCCTGGCTTAATATTGTTTGACTTATATTTATTGGACCTTACAATGGTGTGAAAATGATAGCATTGTTAACAAATTGTACTTTGAAGAGCACCTGGCTGGCTCAGTGGTGTAAGCATCTGACTTTAGTTCATGTCAAGATCTCATGGCTCGTGAGTTCAAGCCTGCCTCAGGCTATGCTGACAACTTGCATCCTGGGGCTGACTTGAGATTCTGTGTGTGTGTGTCTCTCTCTCGGCCCCTTCCATGCTCGCACTCTTTCTGTCTCTCTTTCTCTCCAAACTTGAATAAACATTAAACGTTTTCGAAGATAAATTGTATTTCAAATTTAACTTTTTGACCTCTCCCAGTGCTAATGAGAGACGATACGACCCTCTCCTGTGATGCCTGGCAGAGCATCCAGCCACATCCAGTCCACCACATGATCATGGTGGTGAACAATCTATATGCTTACAGCCATTCTGTACTCACACAACCGTTGTGTTTATGCTTTCAACACAGTATTCACTGAAATACATGAGACAGTTAAACTTTAATGGAACATAGGCTGTGTGTTAGATGAGGTCTCATAATTTCAGCTCATGTAACTATTCTGAACACACATAATAGAGGCTAGACTAAACTATGATATTCAGCACTTTACGTGTGTTACATGCATTTTTGGGTTAGAATAATTTCCACTCACACTGGTTTTATCTAGTGGTGACTCCATCCTAAATCAAGGAAGATTTGTAATGTAAAAATCTTGGGAAATTTTTAGAACTGGAATTGTGGTATCAGTAGGACAGAAAGAACCTCTTCCACATCCATTCCTCCACCTCCTTCCCTTGCAGGTTATTACCAGCGCTGAGCTGTGCCGACGGGCACTCAGAATTAGGACTACATACCCCAGCTTCCCTTACAGCCAAAACAATATAAGAGGAAGTGTCATGTGGCAGCTTCTGAGAAAGTTGAGACACCTGTGTGTCTTGTGTCCTTTATTTTTTCTTTGATGTCATTCACATGCTGCCTTGGATCCTGAACTCTAGGGCCAAACCGTTTGGATGGAAAATGAACTGAGATTCTTCCAGCAAGAGCTGGTAGGAAATAGATTTCTATGCACTTCATAGACTACAGCTGCCGAATCAGACTTGAACTGTATACCTCCAAAGTTCATTGATTTGGGAGAGAAATCCACTTTTACCCTGTTAAAACCATAGTTCTTCCTTGTTCTGTGTCGTGGGGAAAAACCTAACCCTCATGAAGGTGTACAGATAACAGGTATAAATATGTTGAGTTTTTATGGATATTGTCAAGTTTGGTATTGTAAACTGAATTTTTAATACTGAGTTTGAATTCAGCTACTCCATTCACAGCACATGTCTTAATCTTCTTGTGCCTCTGATTTCTCAGAGGGGTAGTAATATAAAGCACTTCATTTGGTTGTTATGAGGAATAATTAAATTGAACTATATGAAATAGATCAGTGTCTGTCCAACATGCCAAATACTCAATAAATGTTATTAGTGTTATTTTTACCATTATCATGTTAAACTGTCTTCCAAAGAAGAGGTACCAGTTCGCCAATTACATTTCTGAAATGCCTCTTTCCTCTTCCGTTTTCTATAGTGTGCATTACCAATGTTTTTGTCCAATAGAAGAGTAGTAGTATTTCATTTTTATTTGCAATTGCTTTCCAAAATTGTGGTGGTACGTCTTTACAGTTTTTAAAAGTCATTTATGCTTGTTTTCTGGTGAACTTCCTTTTTCTTTCCTCTATTCCTTCTATTGGATATTTGTTTTGTTTTACACTGTGGCTTAAAAAAAAAGCAATATAAGCATTATGGGAATTTGTCTTCTGTGTTTCTATTGGTGGGGCAAATATTTCCACTAATTTTCATTTGCCTTTTTTTTAATTTTTTTTATTTTTTTAACTTAATGTTTATTTATTTTGTGAGAGAGAGAGAGAGAGAGAGAGAGAGCAGGGAAGGAGAAGAGAGAGAGGGAGACACAGAATCTGAAACAGACTCCCGACTCTGAGCTTTCAGCAAAGAGCTAGATGCAGGGCTCAAACCCACAAACCAAGAGATCGTGTCCTGAGTCGAATTTGGAGGCTTAACCTACCAAGCCACCCAGGCAACTCACTTTTTTTTTCTTTTCCTGTTTTTTTTGTCTTTATTTTTTCTTTACAAAATTAAAAAATATATGTTCAATATAATAAAAATGATCCTTCTCTACTATCGTTACATCTGAGCTTAATGTCCACCCCTATTTTAGAAAGATCATTGTCATTCTGGATTATAAGAATAATTCCCCCATATTTTCTCCTAGGACTTCATAGATTGACTTACATAAAAAAAATATCTTCTCCATTTGTAATAAAACTGGGGAAGGCAGTGAGATAAGATTTAAAGTGATTCTGCAGATGACTGTGTTGATGCGTTGGCAAAAATGAATGCTTTGACACTTAAATCTTGCCTAAGAAAGTTATATTTTCCTTTGATCCACGTAAAAGACACTTCTTAAACAACATGTGGGAAACCATCCTCCTTGCACGTATGGGGTAAGCTTGCCTCCTGGGCTTTTTTGTTTCTTTTTTTTCTTTTTCTTTTTTTTTTTTTTTTTTTTTACTCTTAGGGGGAAACGCATAGGTTGTTTATAATGGAATTTTGTATTTCCAGATTAAGGTGCTGCCAGGTACAGCATAACTAATTTCCCAGTTTATAAGACTGCCTCTCACACATCGCTCCCTGGTGGTAGGCAAAATTTCCTTGTCTGCAACCAGGGCCATACTGCCACTTGTTCACAGGTTAAGTAATGATGCCAAGACATTTTTATGCCTATGCTAACAATGACCCACCTGTGGACAAGTGCAGGCAGATACTACCGACCTTTTAAGGCCAGGGAGGGGTTTGAGCCCATGGCCTTCCACTGGGTTCCACCATTGTTTCTGCTCTCTCTGGTGTTTGTCAGTTGTTATCATCACGTTTGAGAACACACGCTCTAGAGTAAAACTATCTGACTATGTACTTCCATCTTGAGCTATAGGGAAACAAATAAAGTCCCCTTACCTTTTTTGTTCTTTGCTTTCTCTTTTGTGAAACGGGCATTATCACAGTGTGGAAATTCAATAATTAAATAAATAAATACATAAGTGCTTAAAATTTCTTAGAAACAAACGCTCAGTAAATATTAAGAAGGCTTTTCCCAATAGAGAATAGAAAAATAACTTTCTTGTTTTCTCCTAGGATTTTATAGATGCATTTTTATAAGAAAACATATAACATTGGTAACAATATTATAGCATATAATAATATGACATAATGCAAATTAAGACATTTATACGAAAAGTATTGACTTCATGAATAGTATCATTGTTACTATCATTCGAACAATGCATTAGCTTTGAAAGTTTCACTTAGTTATATACTAAATTTGCATATGCTTTGAACCTACTTCTGGATTCTCTATGATGATTCATTCATTCAGCTGAACCACATTTGCTTTATAACATAATTTATTATCTGGTAGAACTCACCTAATACATATGCTTCCTTTTCAGAAAAATTTTTCTGAATCAGCTTGAATTTTGGTATTTATACAAAAATCTTAGAACCAGCTGATCTGATTTTAAAAATCCATATTTTATTGGGCTTGCAACAAACTTCCATAGTAATTTAGTTGGCATTCTTACAATAATAACTTTTCCTATTCCAACAGAGGGAATGTTTATATTTAAGCTTTTTTTAAAAAAAATATCTCTCAGATGAGTTTAAAGTTTTCTGAAAGGCTTATTTATATACTTCTTTCATGTTTCTTGTTAAGTTCCCTCCTTCCTTCTTTCCCCCCTTCGTTCCTTCGTTCCTTCGTCCTTCCTTCCTTCCTTCCTTCCTTCCTTCCTTCCTTCCTTCCTTCCTTCCTTCCTTCCTTCCTTCCTTCCTTCCTTCCTTCCTTCCTTCCTTCCTTCCTTCCTTCCTTCCTTCCTTCCTTCCTTCGTGCCTTCCTGCCTTCCTGCCTTCCCTCCTTCCACCTCCTTCTCCTTTTACTTCTGTTATGGCAAATGGCGCCAATTCTCTGACCATATTTCTAATTATTTCTTGTATGTATGGGAGAATGCTAAATTGTTACCTTGTGAGCCTGGATCATGTAATATCATCAGGAGGACTCATGAAAAATCTGATCTCCCTTCCTTCATCGCAGTTATGTATAATTGACACTTGTTGCAAGGAGATAAACGAAGTCAAGAGAATTTCAGTCTTAGAAGAGAAGCCCCTGAGGTGAGAGTAGCCTGAGAGAGCAATTGGAGAGGGAACAAATGTGACCCAGAAAGGAGCTCACTGAACAATGTGATTGGGACAACACCCAAAAAAGCAGGTTGATTAGGAATAGCACCAAAAAGTAATTGTCAGATATGATCAAAGCTGTACAAGGGCAACTTGAAAGTGTTAGGTGTTTTCCTTAAATACAAAAACTTTTGTATTTAACCAAGAAATTAAAAAGTTAACCAAGTTACCAAGTCAGTAAAATTAAACTTTTTTTCTTGTAAACAGAAAATTCAAGGAAACCAAATTATTAAAGTAAAACATGGTAACATTATAGAGCTTTTGGTTATTAAAAACTCCTATGTACATATGCCAATAAAACAGACAATGAATGTTTTGGACACAATGTAACTGACTACAACTGGTTTAAGAAAAAGAAGCAAGAGAATGAAAGCGATGCAAGTCATTTCTTTGAAAAACTAGCATAACCCCATAACTCTAACACTGGAGCAAATGAGTAAGACTTGGGGACCAGCTAGCCTGGCTGAGAGGTTTCTTGCCAACACTTACTTAGTTCTTACTCATACCGGTGAGGTTCTGAACATTTCACAAGTACTTCATGTCGTTCTCCTTAGGGCCCTATGAGGGAGGGGTTACTATTAACCTCCTTTTACACATCAGCAAAGTGAAGAAGTTCACAGGTTAAGGAACTTGTCTGCTCTCAAGGTCAACACAGGTGGCATGTGATGGAACTGAGAGGTGGCATGAAATAGTGTCCTCTAGTGCCAACTCACCCAAGTTGACATCCTGTCTCACCAGTACTAGGTGTATGATCATCGGCACAGAATTTTTTAATGCTTTTGTGTTTTAGTTCTCATATATGTAAGACCAAGAGATGAATATAATGATCATCTAAAGAGTTTAGAACAAGATCTGAAACATAGCAAACACCCCTTATATAGAATCCTATTATTACTGCTATTATTATTATTATTATTATTATTATTATTATTATTATTATTATTATTATTCAAACAGGACGGGACAGAGAATACCTAAAATGATATAATAACACATGTGCAAACAAATGAATTTCCTGATACCTAAAATATCAGAAAATCCAGTAATTTAATTAGGTGGTCTAAAGTGTTTTTTTTTTCTTTTTCTTATAAATTGTATTTATTTTTAAATATTTTATGGTTTTGAAACAATATTTTATTTCTTTCTGAGAGAATGCAAGCAGGGTCAGAGAGAGAGGAATAGCATATCTGAAGTGGGCATGATGCTACAGCAGTGAGCCCAATGTAGGGCTTGAATCCATGAACTGCGAGATCATGACCTGAGCCAAAGTTGGATGGTCAACCAACTGAGCCACCAGGATGCCCCTATTTTTTTCACATATAGTATTATATTAGTTTCAGATGTACAATATAATGATTCAGCAATTCCTTACAATACCCAGTACTCATGGCAACAAGTGCACTCCTTAATCCCCATCACATATTTCACTCACTGACCCCCCCCCCACACACTGGTAACCAGCATGTTGTTATCTATAAATAAGTGTATGTTTCTTGATTTGTCTATTACTCTGTTTCCCCAACATTTGATCATTTGTTTAGTTTCTTAAATTTCACATATGAATGAAGTCATATGGTATCTGTCTGTCTCTGACCGACTTATTTTGCCTAGCATTATATTCCCTAGCTCCATTCATGTTGTTGCAGATGGCAAGATTTCATTATTTTACGTGGCTGAGTACTATTCCCCTGTGTGTGGGTATTATACAGAAGATACCACATCATATAATTATGTGTGTATCATACCACATTATATACCACATCATATATACATACCAAATCTGTATCCATTCATCATTTGATGGACACGTGGCTGTCCCATAATGCTGCCAAAATTATCAGGGTTCTTGTCTCTCTTTGAATAATCGTTTCTGGAATCTTTGGGTAAATATACAGTAGTGTGATTGCTGCAGTTGTAGTTTTCACGTTCCTGGGAACCCACTATGTTTTCCACAGTGACTGCACCAGTTTGCATTCCTATCAACAGTGCAAAAGTTCTTTTTCCATATCCTCCTCAACACCTGTTGTTCATTGTGTTGCTGATTTTAGCTATTCCAAAGAGTGTGAGGTGGTATCTCATTGTCCTTTTGACTTGCAATTTCCTGATGGTAAGTGATGATAAACATCTTTTCACGTGTCTGTTGGCCATCTGGATGTCTTCATGCAGGAGTGTCTGTTAAGGTCTTCTGCCCATTTTGTAATTGGATAATTTTGTTTTTCAGTATTGAGTTTTCTAAGTTCTTTATATAGAGGATACTAATCCATTACTGGATATGTCATTTGCAAATAGCTTCTCCCATTCTGTAGGTTGCCCTTCATTTTTGTGGAGTTTTTCCTTAGCTGTGCAGAAGCTTTTTATTTGGATGCAATCCCAATAGTTTATTTTGCTTTTGTTTTTGTATTTTTGCTTTTGTCTCAGGAGATATACCTAGAAAACGTTTCTTTGGCTAATGTCAAAAAATTACTGCCTGTGTTCTCTTCTAGGATTTTTATCTCTAATCCATTTTGGATTTATTTTCATGTGTTTTGTAAGAAAGTGGTCCAGTTTCGTTCTTTTCCACATTTCTGTTCAGTTTTCCAACACCATTTGCTAAAGAGAATACCTTTTTCCCATTTTATATGCTTTCTTGCTCTGTCAAAGATGAATAGACCAGATACTTGTGGGTTTATTTCTAGGTATTCTGTTCTGTTCCATTGATCTACGTTCCAATTTGTGCCAGTACCATGCAGTTTTGATAACTACAGCTTTGCAGTATAACTTGATATCTGGAGTTTGTGATGCCTCCAGTGTTTCTTTGTTTGTCTGTCTGTTTGCTTGTTTGTTTGTTTGTTTGTTTGTTTGCTTGCTTAAGATTGCTTTGCTCTTCAGGTACTTTGGTGGTCCCATATAACGTTTAGGACTGTTTGTTCTAGTTCTGTGAGAAATGCCGTTGGTGTTTTCATCGGTGTTACATTTAATATGTAGATCGCTTTGGTAACATAGACATTTTAACATTATTTGCCCTTTCAATCCATGAGCATGGAATTATCCATTTCTTGGTGTTGACCTCAGTTTCTTTCAACCTTATTTAATAGATTTCAGAGTATAGTTTATTCACCTCTATGTATGAGTTTACCCGTAGATATCTTATTTTTTTGATCCAATTATAAATGGGATTGTTTTCTTAATCTGTCTTTCTGCGGCTTCATTATTAGTGTATACAAATGCAAGAGATTTCTGTATGTTGATTGTACCCTATGACTTTACTGAATTCGTTCTTCAGTTCTCACACTTTTGTCCGTGGAATCTTTCAGGTTTTCTACAGTAGAGTATCATGTCCTCTATAAATCGAGAACATTTTCTTCTTCTTTATTGATTCCATTGCCTTTTACTTCTTTTTAGTGTCTAATTGCTGTGGCTAGGAATTCTAGTACTGTTTTGAATAAAAATGTGGTGGGAGTGGACATCCTTGTCTTGTTCCTAAGCTTATGGGAAAAGCTTTCAGGTTTTCCCCATTCAAAAAGATTTTAGCTATGAATTTTTCATAGATGGCCTTTATTATGTTGAGGTATTTTTCCTCTAAACCTAATTTGCCGAGGGTGTTTATCATGAATGGATGTTGTCCTTCTTCAAATGCTTTTCCTGCATCTGTTGAAATGATAATGTGGCTCTTCTCCTTTATCTCATTGGTGTATTGTAACGTGTTAATTGATTTGTGAATATTGGACTATACTTGCAAACCAGGAAAAAATCTCCCTCAATTGTGGTGAATACTTTTTTAATAAAGTATTATTAGAGTCATTGTGCAAGTATTTTCTTGAGGATATTTGCGTCTATGTTCATTAAACATATGGGCTTGTCCTTTTTTTCTTAGTGGACTAGTTTTCAGATTTTGATATCAAGTTAATGCTGGTCTCATAGAATGAAGTTGTAATTCCTTTGAGAAGAACAGGGAGTAACTCTTCTTCAAGTTTATAGTAGAATTGATCTGGTCCTGCACTTTGTTTCTTCAGAGCTTTTGGATTACTAATTCACGATTGAGATTTTATCTCACCACCTCTGTGCCCCTCCTCTGAACTGTCCCTCTCTGTCTCTTTCTCTGTCTCGATGTCTCTTTATCTCTCTCTCTTTCAAAATAAATAAATTTTAAAAAGATAAGTTGAGACATTTTAAAATCAAATAAAATATCAGCAATTTGGGCAATATTGTCAGATGGAATGAATTTGAGAAGCTTTCAAATATTGACTACAAACTTCTTATCCCAATTTTCCATAAATGAAAATTTAAGAGGTGTTGCAACATTGAAAACCAAATCATATTTTGAAGGAGCTTTTTAAAAATCATATATTAAAGAATAACAAATTTGAGAATGAATGTTGAAAATAAATTTGTGAACAAAACAAAACACCCATTTTTTTGATCAACAAATTTGATCACACACTCACACCTACAAGACTCCTGAAGGTGTCCTAGTACTGATGCCCTTGTGTGAACTTCGCTGTTTCTGAAATTACCTCAGGTTACAAATGGGTGGCCCAGATTGCAAGCCAACAGAGGGGAGGGTCGCGGGGAGGTGGGGCTCTTAATGGCCACGGACACGCCATCCTCTCCCGTGTGCGCGCTGCCCTCTCATCATCAGCCGTGATGAGTCGGATGCTGTTCTTCCTCTGGGTCCACAGGCTTATGCCGTGTGTCCAACACGCCATGTGAGACTTGTGAGAAGACTCCCAAGGGCAAAACACCAGCAGGCGCGCAGAGAGGTCGCCTCGTCCCGGGCAGCCTGCGTTCCTTGGCCTCAGTGTCTGGACAAAGGCTGCCTCGGCCACATAGGGAACGATGGACTTGTGCAGCCTTAGCATTCTGTGCAGAGGTCCCGGGCAGGCCTGGATGGTATAAAGGACTGGGACTAGCCTCACCTGGGAAGAGGAGAGTGCTGGGGTACTCCTTACACAGCAGATGGCTGCTTACTAGACATGTCTGTGCTAGGGATGCGGCAAAAGCTCCACCGTGCTAGCATTGCAATAGACAGAGTTCAGCCCTGTCCATCGCAGGCTCTTCTCTATCCCCAAGTTACACGGCCCGCATTACAGCGTGCCTGAGACTGACATCCCCACATTAATCTTCCTGTCTCCCAAGTTGCCCAAGCCCCCCAGGATCCCCACTGCACAGCTCTGCAGTAGAAGGGTCTTCTCTGCAGTGGCTCTATTCCAGAGAAGGTGTTGGCAGTCCCAATGCATGGAGGCTTCTTGCCCTTACCACTATGCAGACAACATGGTCAGTGGGGTGTCAGCATGCTGCGGAGTTGGGGATTTGTACGCCCAAGCCATAACTCTTCCAGGGCTGAGCCTGTCACACTCTCTAGAAGGGAAGGCAGATCTTTCTCTCGCTGCTGTCTGCACACTGGCTGGAGAAGCAGCTGTCTTACACAGCTGCTTATGTGTAAACGTCGGGGTACCCTGGAAAAGCTCCCTGTGCTGGCCCGTGTCTTTGGGTGTGAACATCCAAAGAAAGTATGGCCAATGATTCTGCAGTGGGAATACGGTCTCAGTGGTCATGAGGCTGGGCACTTTGGGGCATCTTTCTGCACAAGCAGGCCGTTACTTGATAGGTCTTGCCAGGCAGGAACACTTTACGGGACAGGGGAACACAGGGTCCCCCACATGTTCATATATCACGCCAATACCTGCTGAGGGGCCAGGGTGATTTTTCCGCCCGGCCTGTCCCAAAGAGAAGGTACGGAGAAGGTGTGGGTGTGGAATGTCCTCACGGCCCCCATAGCCAAACCCTAAAGTGTGGACACTTGTGTCCAGGGTCCATGATCAGAGGCCTGGGTGCTCTGTGTCCGAGGGATTACAGCCCTCATGCTGCACACCCTGCAGCCCCGGGTGTCCTCCCGTAGCCGCTGCACTCCCTGGGGAGCCCCAGGGTCCAGGAGCGGCTAAATCCCCTGCACAACTGTATGTGCTGCCTAGCGGCCTCTTCCACCACAACACCAGCGTGTGTGGGCTCCAGAGTGCTGTCCCTCGACAGGGGACACCCTCGGCAATTCAGGAGCCTTCTGACTTCCATGTCTCTGGACCACATGTGTCCCTCATTGGCCTGTCGGCATCGTCCAGTTGTTCTCTGTGTACAGGAAATGTCTTGCATTGCCTGTGGTCCTCTGTCTCCCTGAGTGAGCCCTGGCGTGTCGGTGTCCTTTCCTGGCTTTGCCTGTGCCAACGCCTCTCTGGTGATGCCTCCTTGCCTGGCCTAAGTGGGCACAGCTGTACCCGTGTAACCTCCTTTGTCTCTGCACACCTGCGTGTTGTGTCAGCTGCGGCTCTGCTGGCCTGTCTTGTCTTTGGTGTATGCTTCTGCGCTTGAGTGTGTTTCCCTCTGAATTCAACCCCTTTCTTCCACTGACAGATCCAATTTCTGTCCTGCTGTCAGGTGGAGGGGCTTCTGCGTGTTCTCTTATATGTTCCCGGAGCCAGAAATCCTTCTGTGCCCTTAGGACCTTCGTCAGAGGATTGGCCATGCACTCACTGCCAGCCAGTTAATGTCCCCAAATGCAGCTGCCTTGCTGTGAGCATTAAGTCGCACCTCTATTTTCCGTCCTTCTGTTTTCAAATGCTTTGGACCCTAGGGCTCAAATGTCACTGGCTTGCATGTTGCAGATGCAGGGTTAAAGTGTGAAAAGCGGTCTAGCAACGTTTTCCCACTTACTCTTTTGCCATGTGGCATGTTCCTGGCTAGGAGAGACTTCCCCCTTCCCGCGTGTGTCTCGTTTCCGTGTGCCTCCTGTGTGTTCTGGTCTCTCATTTGTCCATTACTTCCTACCTGGGAGTCTGATTCATGTTTGCGGGAACCATGCAGACACCTTTGACTGCAAGGTACTGAGCTCAGCTTAGTCCACCAAGACTAGTGCGTGATTGAGGTACACAACGGGCAGTCACGGAGGTGCCCGTATCCTTCACGTGCAAGTGCTCCGTCCAGCCACCTTCACCGGGACATTTCTCAGCAAACCGTCTATATTTGTGGTGAGAGCACTTAGCTCTGAGAACCCTGACGATGCGGTGAAGCGTTCCTTACGGCTGCCCTGTGCAAGTTAGATCTCCAGAACTCATGCACATGGCATGATTGCCTGTTCACACCCTAGGCCCGACACCTCCTCATCGCACCCTCCCCTGCTTAACACCTCTCTACTCTCTGGTGGACTGCATGCCTTTAACTCCTTTTAATCTCCTCAGGAGTCCATCAAGCAGGGGTCACCACCACTGTGTTTCTGTCAGGGGTTGGCCTCTTTCAGGGAGCCCAGTGCTCTCTGCACTGATGATCAATGCACCCGCTGAATGGTGAGCCACACTAAGTCCGACGGGGAACCCTTTGACCCTACGTTTCCCACATATGTGCCCGGTGGCAGAGGTGCACAAGGAGCCTGCCTGCATGGGTCTCCCAGGTCATCCACAGGGTACAAAGTGCCGCCTCAGGTAGCTGATCCGCATCACATGGGCATAGCTCTGCTTGCACGTGTTAGCCTTTCATATCATATGGGCAGCCCAGACTTAGAAATCGAGCTATCTGCTTCCAACTATCCAGCCCTCATGCTTGTGCAGACACTCTGTGTCTGTACAGACATTTGAGTCACGGTCTCGTGACTTGTCAATACAGCTTGACGTCTGTCCTTACCTTACAGCCTGGGATGCGGTTCTCACTCATTGTCCTCCCCTCGGGTGCGAGTTTCCTCCATCACTGTTGTGGAATGTAAACTTTATCACCATACGTTGGATTGAGATTACTGGGCGGATCACCTGTCTGCGTCCGGGGATGCGAAGGAGATCTTGGCTCTTTTGCTCACGGTGCACCCTTTCTCTGTGATGAGTCACTTTGGATGAGAAGCTTGCCAGAGGTGAGGGGCCTCAGAGTGGAGCACATTTCCTGGGCATCTGTGAGAACCTCATTGGTTCCACTCGGAAAGCATTGACTTCCATGGATGTGCAGCCTCTGCTTTTGCTTGAATTTGCCGAGCTTGGGGACGTGATTTCTTCCCGCACGTGCTGTCCCTAGGTCTCTGCGGTCTCTTTCCAGCAATCCCATTTCCTGTCTGCTCCTGGTAAGTACAGGGCTTCCAGCAGCCCTGTGGGGATCGGGTCCTTGCTTTCTTCCCTGCGGTGCCCTCTTCCTCACCCAGATTGACCTCACTGCAGCTTCCTTCTAGTTCAGGGATCGTTCCAGACTGCCCTTAAGATCCAGGTGAGAACGGTGCCATTTGTGCTGAGGGCTGACCCCTGTACAGCATTCGTTTCTGTGGAAATTACACAGGTGAACTTCACCAGGTGAAACTGCACACTGCAGTTGCCCTGTCGTCAGAGTCAGCCCACCTGTCTCTGCCTCAGCTGCCCCTGCAGTCCTTCCTCTTACCCTCCCCTTGTCTCCCCCTCCCTTGTCTTCTTCCTGCCCCTCCCTCCCACAACCCTTCCAGGTCTCTTTGTCTTTGTATCCCTCCTCTCCCTCACTAATGCCTCCCCCTGTCTCCACCTGTCTTCCTTGTAATAGGTGCCCCTCTGTCTCTTCTGGTCTTGCTACTCCTCCCTGTCTCTCCCGCCAATCTCCCTGTGACTCTCCCTCTCCAGGCCGGTCTTCCCGTCCACTCGTCCTTCCTTCATCTGCTTGCATGTGTCTCTCTCTCTCCCTCTATATCTCTATCTCCCTGTGTGTCTCTTTCAGTGGACATTCTGTGTCTGCGTGCACGCTTCTTCAGAATTCTCGTTGGCGCCTGGGAAATGTGGAGGGAACTCGTCTACTTTCATGTGTACTAGTGACAACAGGCATGGGGCTTTCTCAGAGACAGACACAGACAAGTTTGTAATTATTGGTGAAGGGCCCCTAAGCGCCCTGCTTGGAGTCGTCCTCCTTTTAGTGGAAGGTTAGATTTCCGGACCGGAGGAAACTGCTAAATCCTACTACCCCATCTCCCTGATGCTCTGTACGGAGATCAGTAGGGCAACAGTGGCAGATGGGGCTGTGGGGGTTGTTGTTTGCTCTGAATTGCAGTGCAGTGAGTTCTACTGAGCTGCTTTCTTGCAAGGACACGGCGGTGGGGTGGGTCTAGAGTGGGTGTCACTGGTTCTGGGTGGGCACCCACCTTACCGCTGCCCTCAGGCTGATGGCCAAGGAGGAGAAACCGTGCAGACGGCCATGTGGCCCCGGTAGGCGCGACACCTAAGGACTTCTCCAGGCTTGCCCCAGCTTCATGAAAAAGGGGCAAAGGGGTGGAGCAGGCAGTGGATCACGCTGTGGACATTCCTGTGCTGAATGCTCTGCTGCCCGGAGTGAGGCCTCTGGGGAAAGGGTGTACAAGCGAACACAGACTGTGTGACACGGGACTTCGCGAGTCAGGCCTGGAAGGTGACAGCACTGAAGAGGACATGCGGCCAAACGGGGTCCAGGCTGGCGGCTGGGCCCTTGCTCCAGAGCCCGGACCGGCCGCTGACGCGCGTTAGCTGGCGGCCAACACCCTGTCTTGCTGTCTTGCCACTGATTGCTCCACCAACCTGGCCAGCGGGCCTGACCTGCCCTGGAACCACTTCGCCCCCAGGCCGCATGCACACACTCTTCACTGCCTCTGTCTCAGCCTCTCCTCCACAGCAGCCACAGCCAATGCGGAGTCGTGAAATCCCAGAGCCTGTGTGCCTGCACCCAACTTGGGCGGACTGTGGCGGTAGGCAGCAGGGAGCTCAAGGCCTTGCAGCCAAGGCACCGTCCACCTGCTGCCATTTCCCTGTCCTTGTCCTGAGGCTGCCCTAGCTACACTGGGGCCGGTGCCGAGCGTCATGGTCAGCGTGTCGCGGTCCGGAAAAAGCGGTGATTCCGGTCGACCCTGGTCCCTGATCATCCTGGATGAGAAATGTCGAGAGTCCCTGGCCCGCGGGAATGCAGGGGCGCTGGAGGGCGTGGGCTGCCCGTAGTCCCCAGGTTCAGGGGTGGCAAGCGCCCATCCTGTGCAAGAAACCCACACCGGGTGTGAGATACAGGTGGCAAGCGCAGCGGAGGAATTGGTGGTGATATTGGATGAAGGAATGGTGGCGGCTGAGGTGGTGATCGGGGTGGAGGAAGAGGACGGGGAGGCGACTGAGGAAGAGGTGACTGGAGAGGAGAATTCTGAGGAAGCCAAGCCAGAAGCAGAGGACATGCCTGAGCAGGAGGAGGTAGAGGAGGAGAGACAGCAGCTGGAGGAGATTCCGGAGCAAGAGGAGAAGCCTGAGGCAGATGCAGAGGTGGAGGCCCCAGCTCTCACAGGAGCTGCAGCAGCAAGAGCCAGTGCTGCGTCCTGCCTCAGCCCAGGACCCGCTGGCAGTTCTGGAGCGTCTTCAGCTGGAGATCAGCGCTGGGAATGCCCAAGATTCCAGGGCCTTATGGCGGCTGAAGCAAAGGATTGTTCGGAGGCACATTTCTTACCTGGATCACAGAAGGGCCATCATCAAGCACATCCCTGGCTTCTGGGCCCAGGCTGTATCCTTCCTTGTGGTGGTGGGTGATGGCGGGGGCTGTTGTGCAGGAGGGCTGGGCCCTCAGAGCAAGGTGCCTTGGGACGATGGCCCCCAAGGAGGAGAGCTGGGCAGTGGTCCCTGGCCCTGGGTTGGTGTGTTCTGGGATCCAATGTAAGGCCTTGGACAGGGGCGCTTGTTGGGGATGGGGGGACTTGGGGACTTGGACCTGCTTCCTCTAGGTCTCCGCCAGCGTTGGCCTGCAGGCTGCTCTCAAACATTATTTGTGGACGTGAGGCATGTGTCCCCATGCTACCAGAGCTAGGGTAGCACAAAGCAGCCTTCACTCAGAGCAGATAAGGCAAGGAAACGTTTCGATGCCAAATGGGAGAGTTACAGAGGCCGCACACCCACCTTCACATTCACAGGCTGTGCACGTTTTCTAGCAGTTCCGTCAAAAGAGAGCATTTCAGACACACACTCATGACCTTTAGTGGAACCATGCCACCCCCCTGTTCCAGACAGTGGGACGACTCAGACCGACACCGAGCGGGGTACAATCTGCCTCCCCAGACACACACACACACACACACACACACACACACACACACACACACACACACACACACACACACAAAGGATTCTCTCCTGCTATATCCACCGCTGCTTCCCTCTCTGTCCTCAGGCTCCGGCTGGGTCCCACCCATGTCTTTCTCTCCTGACTGGCTGTGTCACTGTGTCTACTTTCATTTCCCTCCTCTCCCTTCCTTGTCCCTGCTTCTCGATCTCTTTCTCCCTCCCACACCCTATGTTTGCATCGTAAGTGTGCAGTCGGTTTCTTGTAAGCCGTGTTATTCCTTCTGGATTCAGAAGGCCGGTGACAACACTGGTCTTCACGGGAATATGCCAAGACACCCAGCCGTGAGGAGGGGTCAGAGCACATGCCAACATCACAAGCTATGATGGGCTGCTGGCAACCCACACAGGCCAGGTATATGAAGGAACTGTGAGGAGTCCAGGCAGTGGAGTTTCTCCCTGCTGTGTGCAGACAGCGTGGGAGGTACAGGAAGCCAACGGACAGCCCAGTGTCGATGGGGTCTGATGCATTTGCAGAGGCTGAGGAGTGTGGGGGCTAGTGTTTCCTGGTCTTTCTGCACATGCCCTGATATACTCCCTTGCTCTTAGCCTGGGAGGGTTGGGGGGGTGGGCTGTGTCTGTTTCCACAGCATGTGAAGGCACAGCTCCTTGACCCAGCACAGATTCTGAATCACCCCCAGTTGTCGGCCATGATCGTTGCCCAGGACAAAGACGTGCTCAGCTACCTGGTCGACTTGGAGGTCAGACTGGGGAGGCTGTGGCTTGGGGCCGTCCCGTCGGGTGCGGGATTTGGGCAGGAGAGGGTGAGGCAAAGGTGCTCACCCTCATAGCCAGGCAAAGAGGTCAGGACCCTGAGGGAGGACACTTGCCCGTCCTGTCCCATTGCTCACCGCAGGTGGAGGAAGTGGGCCATCCCAAGTACCGCTGCAGAGTGATGTTTTTCTTTGTGGAGAACCAGTACTTCTGGAACCCAGTGATCATTAAGGAGTATCAGCTTAGCTCTGCTGGTAGGGTGTGGGTCCCATGATGGTGCAGGGCAGGGGGCTGATGAGCATGCATCAGGGGCAGGAGGGAGGGGGAGGGGGAGGTGGGTGGGGAAGAGGCCATCAGGTAGTTCTTCAAAACCTCTCTTCCTGCAGGCTACAGGACATCACGTGCCACTTCAGTCCAGTGGTTCTGCGATTATGAACATGGAGCTCCCAGTCTCTGGTATGACCCCACCAGCTTCACTTGTTCAACTGGCTGTGTGAGCACAGCTGTCCAGGGACAAACAGGATTGCCGAGGTGGGGCACCTGAGGCCTTCATCAGCAGTGGGGATGTGGGTGGCCCCCGGCCAGAGAGGAGAGTGGACTATGCCCAATGTGGCGCCGGCCTGTGTCCCCTACCAGATCATCATCGAGGACCAGTGGCCCAATCCCCTGCAGTACAACCTGAGGGAGGAAGGGACCAGAAGACAGTGACCTGACGTGCGCACGTGTCGGTGAGATGGCCAGTATGCGGTGTGTTGACACGTGTGTTGTATGGGCAAGGGAACGTGGGCCAGACATTGGCTTGGAAATGGAAGGTCCGCCGAGACTGGGACCTAGGTAGCATGGGGAGCGGGTGGGAGGATGACAAGGGACCTGCAGGGACTCAGCTGCAAACACACATTGGGGCGATGCCTGCAAACCAAATGCAGTTGTGCTGTGGGCTAGGGCTTTGGAGAGCAACTCGGGAGGAGCAATGCTTCTCCACCACAAATGCTCCCCGTGGATGTCTGCCTTATCCCGGGCTTCCCCCTGCTCCTTCAGTTTGGATTTGCCTGCCAGTCTTTGGGACTGGAGCTGCCCTGTCCCCAGGCGCCACTGTGGTGAGAATCTTGCACTTCCTTCCATGTGCCCCACCACGCCATGTCCTCCCGCAACCTGACAACAATTCTTAGAACTAGTCCAAGGCCATTGGGGCCTGGAAATGAATCCCTGGATGAGAAAGCAAGAGGGATCACAAAAGGGTGAGGCACAAGAGTGATACAATCTGGGATGTATTTGCAAATATCCCGTATCACTCACGGTGTCTGTTGCGTGGGGGTGCGTGTGTGTGCGTGTACGCGAATGTGTCTGCATGTGCCCATATGCGTCAGGGGCTCTGCATCTGTGTGGGCGTGAAAGGCACAGAACTTCTATGTTTGCCCATGCAGAAACAATGGAGGACGTGAGCAGCGCTGGAAGAGAATTTTGGATGCGTCTCCTGTCTTCTACGTGCCCCGGAGACAATTGGGGAAGTGATCACATGTGGCAGCCTTGAAGAGTTGCCACGATGTTTATGTGGACACATACAGGAAGCTAAAAACCCTTCTGTTTCTGTGTGTGTGTGTGTGTGTGTGTGTGTGTGTGTGTGTGTGTGTGTGTGTGTTTATGGGGGACCCAAGGAGGGGTGACGAGGACGGGACCTGAGTGTGACTGTCCTAGCCACTGACAGGATGATTCTGTGTGTGCAGAGGAGATCCAGTACTGGTGTGGGGCAGGTGTTGCCATGTGCACAGAGGCCTGCCTTCCTGGGCAGGCAGAGTCTGGAAGGAGGAGGAGGAAGAGACAGACCTGTTATGTGGAGACTTGTTGAATAGGCCAGAGCCGAAAGGCAGGGAAGGGGATTGCACAGCGGGACCAAATTGGTCCATTGGGTGCTGGTACAGTGTGTCCAGGACTTGGGGAAATTCAGCCAGGATCCTTGGTCCCAGAGGCGTGTCGTCTCCTTGGTGAGAGAGAATCCAGTGAGCAACACTTCCAGTGAGGATCAGAGCTAAGGAACCATGTCCCTGGAGAACTCAGGAGAAGGCAGGCTTCTCACAGTCAATCCCAGTATACCTTACTGCTGCCTCCCACACCCGGGGTCCCTTTGACCCCGAGCCCTGTCCTGAGACAGTGGCTCAGGATGGGATATGTGTGAGGGCAAGAGGCAGGTGTGGGTTGTGGGCAGCAGTGAGGCTTATGAGTGGGATTTCATGGAGAGAGTACGTGCAAGGTTGGAGACCCAGCGTGATTTCCAGAGAGTGTGTGTGGGCGTCTGTGGCAAACTGGGCCTGAGATGCGTGGTGGTGCCGGCAGTGTGTGCGTGCATATATTCATGCGATTGCATAGCCGTGTGTCTCTGTGTGTGCAGGAGTGGGTGTGTAGGCCGCCGGCAAGACAAGCAGAGACACAGGGGTCTCTGTGGATGAGGTGCTTATGTGGGACGGTCAGGTGCCAGAATATAGGAGTGCAGTCCCTTCCCTCCTGAGTCCTGATGGTAATCGCTTGGATGGGTGCAACTGTTGCTCTGCCAGGGGGCTCAAGTCAGGATGCAAAAGGGAAATTGGTGCAAGGTCAAGACGGGGACCGAGGGGAGGAAACCCTTGCCCAGTGGCCAGTGGACCATTTGTAAGTGAGTGGGCTTGTGTGTGTGTTAGTATGTGTCTACGTGAGAGTGAGTGTGTGAGTGAGTGAGTGAGTGAGTGAGTGAGTGAGTGAGTGAGTGTGTGTGTGTGTGTGTGTGTGTGTGTGTGTGTGTGTGTGTGGTGTGTGTGTGTGTCTGTGTTGAATTGTCCTGGTGGCCTACAGTAGCAAATATGGAGGGGCTACAAGGTTGTGCCCAGGACTTGTGCACAGAGTAGCTAAGGAACCCAAGCTGTTAGGCTACGTTGTGTGCAGAGGGCGTAGATAATTCACTGGAGGGAGGCGTCCAGCAATACTCTCTGCTCTAGGCAGACGTGCCATGTTTTGTCACCAGTCAGCTCTTCCTCGGGGCTCTCCTCTCTGCTTCCTGTGCCACAGGCCCAGGGAAAGGGAGGAGCTTGGACCCTAGACCTCAGGTGACTTGCGTCCCCCTGGACTGCCGCAGCAGTGTGGTGTTTGGGGATCCCTGTGTGGATGGGCAGGTGAACAGTCTGCCAGCTGCTCTCTTAGGGGACAGTTTGTTGCCAGCAACACCTCTGCCCGCCCCACAAGATCACCCCTGCCGCTGCAGCTGGGCTCGGGACATGTCAAGGTGTGTCCCAGAACTCTGTTCCCCTTGCATGTAAGTGGTGCCAGCATGATCCTCTCAGTTCCTGTGCTGCCGACCCTGATTAGCCTCAGGCTTTGTCGACTCCTGGCCTCATGTAACATGGGGAACTGGGTTCCTTTCTCAGTGTCTCAGCGGTTGCATGTCGACGGAGGATGCTGTGCACATTGGAGTCAGGAATCCCGACCGTGCTCCACCCGCCCCGCCCCAAACCACAGCGGGCAGCACGTGGCCCACTGTGTGTGCACTTTGGGTAGTCTAAAGCCTTTCAGCCCACCCCCCGTATTCTTCTCAGGTGGTGGTGGGTCAAAGGGGCCTAGGGAGGAACACTGGTCCCAGTCTGCTGCCGGCTGTGCCCACAGGTGTGTGTGCCCAGTTCCTTGACACTGAAGCTGCAAGGCGTCCACACTGCCCCCAAAGCCCCATCCCTAGCATTTGCGTGTGGGCCATATGGAAGTGAAGTCCCAGTGACCCTGCGGGATCACAGCGCGTGGTAACATCTGTGCCTGGCTACCCGCCTGCCTGCCTTCCCCACAGCTCTTTGCCCCCATACAGGGCTTTCGGTAAAGACGCGGCCACCATCCAGCATGAGAGGAAAAGCTGGACAGTGTCCCAGTACCGCTGTTCATGTGTTGGCTGCTGCCAGCTTGACAGCATGGAGACCCCATGGCCCAGTGGAGGAAGTCTGACCTGTCCTACAAGGAACTGGGGATGACTGTAGGGATGCATCAGGTCCCATGGAGTAACCTAGCCCTGACCTTATCTGCCTAGGGGGTGATCGAAGCGCCTTGGGGTCCCAGGCATGGCATGTGTGTCGGTGAGCTTCCTCCTGGATGGCGCTGCCGACACAGGGCTGGCTGGTCAGGGGTCGTATGTGAGGCCCGTTAGGGCCTGGCCTCTAGATCCGATACTGCTATAGGTGTTGTTGAAACGACAGAGCACGATACGATCGTCCCTTGGGTGTCGCTGCACCGGGGACCCTGTCGCTGCTCCCAGGTTCCCACTGCCAGGTCTCCCCGGGAGGCCTGGAAGGTTGACAGGCTCCTTTTGCAGGGACACGATGGCTTGTGAGGGCCCATGCCCCAGGGTCCGGTGCTCATTGCGGATGGCTTGGGGCAGTGTGAGAGCTTTTACTCCCATTCTTAGAGGAGATTGTGGTGGTCTTAAGGGACAAAGATGTGCCTGGGGAAGAGAAGGATGACCAGAGGAAGCATTGGAGGAAGAGGAGAAGGAGCAGGAGGAGGAGGAGGAGGAGGACGGGGATAAGGAGGAGTTGGAGGAAGAGGATTGGGAGGCATTAGAGCAAGAGGAGAGGAGTGAATGATTGGGTGCAGGAGAGGGAACAAGTGGAGGAGGAGGATGTCCAGGATGAGGAGGAGCACGAGCCCAAGGAGGAGGAGCAGCTGGGGAGGAAGTTGAGGAGGACGAGAGTAGTGGGACGAGGATGAGGAGCAAAGGTAGAGCCAGGGTTGGAATAGAGTGAGCAGAAATGTAGGAGCAGAAGGAGGAAGAGACCGAGGAGGAAGAGGAGGAGCGGGAGGAGCTGGAGGAAGAGGAATGGGAGGGGTTAGAAGAAGAAGTGGAGGAGGAGGAGAGGGAGTGAATGACGGGGTACAGGAGAAGGACAAATGGAAGAGGATGATGTCCAGCACGAGGAAGAGGAGGATCACGAGCCAAAGGAGCAGGGGCAGCTTGAGGAGGGAGTTGAGGAGGACGAGAGCAGAGGGAAGAAGAGGAGGTCAAAAGTCAGAGGTAGGGCAGGAAGGGCAGTAGCAGGAGAGGACCTGGAGAAGGAGGAAGATGCCTAGGAGGAAGAGTTGGAGGAGGAGGAGAAGGTGGAGGATCAGATGGAGGAAGAGGATTGGGAGGAGTTATGGGAGGAGGAGGAGGAAGAGTGAATGATCGGGTACAGGCGAGGGAAGAAGTGGAGGAGGAGGAAGTCCAGGAGGAGCAAGAGGAGGAGCACGAGTCGAAGAGCAGGAGCAGCTGGGGGAGGAAATTGAGGAGGACGTGAGCAGAGGGTAGAAGGAGGAGACAAGGTAGAGCCAGGGCTGGTAGAGCAGTAGCTGAAGAGGGGGAGCAGAAGGATGAAGAGGCTGAGGCTAAGACTTCCAATACTATGTTGAATAACAGTGGAGAGGGTGGACATTCCTGTCTCTTTCGTGACTTGAGCTGAGAGCTTTTGCTCATTGAGATGATAGTAATGTCGGGTCGTCCATACGTGGCTTTATGATCTCGATGTGTGCTCCTTCTATCCCTACTTTCTTGCGGGTTTTTACCAGGAAAGGATGCTGTATTTTGTCAACCCTCTGTCTGCATCGATTGAGAGGATCCTGTGGTTCTCGTCCTTTCTTTTTTTGATGTGATGAATCACGTGAATTGTTTTGTGGATGTTGAACCAGCCCTGCCTCCCAGGTACAAATCCCACTGGGTCGTGGTGAATAACATCTTAATGTATTGTTGGATCCGAGTGTCTAATATCTTGTTGAGGAGTTTGGCATCCATGTGCATCAGGGAAATTGGTCTATACTTCTCCTTTTCAGTGGGGTCTCTTTCTGGTTTTGGAATCAAGGTAACGCTGGCTTCATAGAAAGAGTGTGGAAGTTTTCCTTCCATTTCTATTTTGGGAACAGCTTCAAGAGAATAAGTGTTAACGCTTCCTGAAATGTTTGCTGGCACTCCCCTGGAAAGCCATCTGGCCCTGCAGTCTTCTTCCCTCGGCAGGTTTTTGATTAGTAATTTGATTTCTTTACTGGCTATGGGTCTGTTCCAATTTTCCTCTTCTTCCTCTTTCAGCTTTGGTAGTGTACATGTGTCTAGGAATTTGTCCATTTCTCCCAGATTGCCCATTTCATTGGCAAATAGTTGCTTCTAATGTTCTCTTATTATTGTTTGCCTTTCTGCTGTGTTGCTTGTGATCTCTCCTCTTTCATTCTTGAGTTTATTTATTCGGGCCCTTTCCTTTTTCTTTTTCATCAAACTGATGACTGGCTTATCAATTTTGTTAATTCCTTCAAAGAAGCAGCTTCTGGGCTCATTGATCTGTTCTCCTATTTTGGTTTGTTTGTTTGTTTGTTTGTTTGAGGTTGTTTTTGTTTTTGTTTTGTTTGACTTTGGTTTCCATAGCATTAATTTCCGCTCTAATCATTGTTTTTTCCTGTCTTCTGAATGTTCTGCGTTTCATAGGGTGTTCTTTTCACAGCCTCGTAAGGCGTAAAGTGAGGTTGTGTCTCTGAAATCTTTCTTTTTCCTTTAGGAAGACCTGACTTGCTAGATAGGTCCTCTTATTACCTACTCTGGTGCGTCCCAGAGGTTTTGGGTTGTGGTGTTATCACTGACTTCCGTATACATTTTCATTGACTTGCATATACTTTTTATACCATCTTTAAACCCTCGGTTTGCCCTTTCATTCTTTAGTAGGATGTTCTTCAGTCTCCCAGTGTTTGTTACCTTTCCAAGTTGTTTCTTGTAGTTGATTTCGAGTCTTGTAGTGTTGTGGTCTGAAAATATGCACGGTGTGACCTCGATCTCTTTGTACTTCCTTAGGGTTGACTTTTATCCCCAGGATATGATCTATAGAGGAGAATATTCCATGAGCACTGGAGAAGAACGTATATTCTGCTGCTTTATGATGAAATGTTCTGAAGATATCTGTGAAGCCCATCTTGTCCAGTGTGTCATTCCAAGCCCCAGTTTGCTTGTTGATTTTTTGTTTAGATGATCTGTCTATTGCAGCGAGTGGGGTGTTGAAGTCTCCCGCTCTGATGGCATGACTAAGAATGAGGTTCCTTATGTTTGTGATTAATTGATTTGTGTATTTGGTTGCTCTCAAATACGCCACATAAATGTTTTCAATTGCTAGGCCTTCTTGGTGGATAGACCCCTTGATTATGACATCATGCCCTTGTGCATCACTTGACACAGTCTTTACATTAAGGTCTAGAGTGTCTCATAGAAGTATGGCTGCTTTGGCTTTGTTTTGTTGACGGTTAGCATGACAGATGATTCTCCATCCTCTTATTTTCACTCTGAACTTGTGTTTACAACTAAAGTGGGTGTCTTGTAAACAGCATATCGATGGCGCTTGTTCTCTCATCCATTCTGTTCCCCTATGTCTTTTGATTGGAGCATTGACTCTACTGACATTTATTTTTAAAAAAAATTTTTTTCAACGTTTATTTATTTTTGGGACAGAGAGAGACAGAGCATGAACAGGGGAGGGGCAGAGAGAGAGGGAGACACAGAATCGGAAACAGGCTCCAGGCTCTGAGCCATCAGCCCAGAGCCCGACGCGGGGCTCGAACTCACGGACCGCGAGATCGTGACCTGGCTGAAGTCGGACGCTTAACCGACTGCGCCACCCAGGCATTTAAAGTGAGTACTGAAAGATATGAATTTATGGCCATTATCTTCTTTGAAGAGTTGGAGAAAAAAAAAATCTATATATCTTTATATCTATATCTACATCTACATCTACATCTATATATCTCTATATATCTAATTATATATTTCTATCTATAAATATAAATAAATAAATAAATAAAAATAAAAATATAATTATAAGTATACGTATACATATACATATACATATACATATACAATTACATATACATATACATGGAGAGATGATAGATGATGATAGGTAGGTAGATAGATAGATAGATAGATAGATAGATAGATAGATAGATAGATAGATAGATAATCATTTCTCCCCTCTGAGTGTCCCCCCTTACAATTGCATGCAGGAGTGATTCAGCGGTCACAAACCCCTTTAAATTTTGTTTGTCTGGGAATCTTTTTCTCTCTCCTTCTATTTTGAATGACAGCCTTGCTGGATAAAGAATTCTTGGCTGCGTAAATTTCTAATTCAGCACTTTGAACAAATCCTACCCCTCCCTTCAGGCCTGCCAAGTTTCTCTGGATAGGTCTGTGGCAAACCTGATCTATCTTCTCTTGTAGTTTAGGGACTTGTTTCCCCTTGCTGCCTTCATGATTATCTTTGCCTGAGTACTTCGTGAGCTTGAATATGATATGCCTTGCTGCCTTGTAGAGGGTCAGTTTTTGTTGAATCTAATGGGGGTCCTCGGTGCTTCCTGGATTTTGATGGCTGTGTCTTTCCCCAGGTTAGCAAAAATTTCCACTATGATTTGCTCACATACCCCTGCTGCCCCTATTTCTCTCTCTCCCTCTTCGGGACCCCTATGATTCTGATGTTGTTCCTTCTGCATGAGTCCTGATTTCTCTAATTGTTCAACCGTGCTCTTTTCATTAATCTCCCTCGATTTTCCTGCTTCCATATTCTCCATCAGTTTGTCCTCCGTATCGCTGATTCTCTGTTCTGTCTCATCCATCCTTGACACCGCTGCATCCATCCGTCATTGCAGCTCAGTTATATCATTTTTAATTTCATTCTGGCCAGCTTTTACTTCATGTTTTCTCTGCACAAAGGGACTCTAATCTACATTGGACCGCAGCTAGTATTCTTATCGTCGTGCTTCTAAATGCTGCTTCAGACATCTTGCTTGTATCTGTGTTGGTTGAATCCCTGGCTCTCGTTGCTTCATGCTCTTTCTTTCTGGGTGAATTCCTTCCTTTCGTCATTTTGAAGGGAGAAAAGGAACTCATGAGGTAGAAAATTCAAATGAACTATCCAAATTATAAAATGTTTAAAGTAAAAAATTAAAAACACACACGTAAAAAAGGGAATGAATGATGCTAGATTCTAGGCATGTTTCATCTGGGTGTTGAAAGGGGTTTGACACGAGAGAAAAAAAAGCGGGAGTGGAGAAAAATTTAGAAAGTAAAAAATATTACAAAGGGAAATGTTGTGAGAATTTGAAAAATAAAACACTGAAATAGACTGAAAGGAGAATATGGGAGTAAAATAGAATTTGTGAATATAGACACGAAAGGAAAGAATAATGTAGAAGAATATTAAAGAAAATTAGTAAAATTTCCACCTGCCCAGTCTCCTTCGCCTCTCCGGGCACAGAAGCACCTCCCTTCCTGAGCCTCCTCGCTCTCCAAGTTCACTTCTCCATGTCACGTACCTGTTGAAGACTGTGGTTCAGGATATGCAGATTGCTGTGCTAATCCTCCCGTCAGTTTCCTGGGTGGGTAGGATGGTTTAGTGTTGGTCTGGCTGTATTTCATGCACACGAGACACTTAAGAAACTTCCATGCTGTCTGCCATCTTGGCTCCTCCCCAAAGAGGTGAGATCTATAGCACCAGTTCTCCGATATGAGATATCCCACAGGACAGTTGTGGTCGATGACAAAGCGGAAAAGGACATGGACCAAAGAGGGAGACCACCCTGGAGGGGGAGGCAGAGAACTGGCTCCAGACCCGGGAAGGGGAGGAGGGGCTGAAATGCTGGAGCCTCGCCCACTTTTCTTCCTGCTGATGGTTCCTGAACAGAAGCCAACTGTCTGGGTCTGGTCTGGAGATCCTTCACCCCAAGGACCCACGGTCAAAAAGTTCACTGCCCTGCCTCTGCCCCACCTCCACCACAGCCACAGCCAAAGCCACTGCAGTGTCCGAAGGGCCATGGGGCCATGGGCGTGCTTCCCAAATGCTTGTGGGCTCCAGAAGGAGGCAGCAGGCATTTAAACACCTTGGGCCTCGACGCTCCACCTGCTGGGCTAGACTATCTGGAGCCGCATGCCTCAAGTTCCCACTCCTTGTGCTCTATGGCCCTCCTAGCCTGAGGATGGGCTAGCGCACCAAAGCAAATGAGTCATGTTCCGGAAAACGCGGAGATTCCTGAGAATACCGGGCCTCCATTCTGCTGGAAGGAGCGTTAGAGAGTCCAGGAATCGTGGCCACACCCCTGTCTCAGTCCCAGACAATTTCACCCATTCATACACATGTACACGCACAGGCCTAGGCACCACACGCACACTCTCCCTCTGTGGCTATCCTTAGTTGTGACTTACACTCCTTCCTCTGCCTCCTTCCATGTCCCTCTGGTCTCTGTCTGTCTCTGAGTCCCTGTGATCATTTTCTCTAGGGAACGCTTTCTTCCTCCCCCACCTCTATCTCTCTTTCTCTGTCTCTGTCCTGTCCCTGGACAGTATCAGTGCATCTGGGTTTCCGTGTGCTGTGCATGTCCATATGGACATAGTAGGCTACTGATGGCACAGGGCTGCAAGGGAATACACAAAGGAACGCGTAAGTAACAGGGGTCAGAGCACATCCAGGCCTCCTAAGCCGTGACTGCCTCCAAGCAGCCACCACAAGCTGGGTATACATGTGAACTGTGAAAGGTCAGTCCCTTGGCCCTTGCCCTGTAGGTTGCAGCCAGCTGGGAGGTACTGAAACCCAAGGGACTCCCCAGTGTTTAGAGGGTGTGAAGAAAGGGCAGGGGCCGAGGAGGCTGGGAACCTAGTCATGGCTGGTGTTTCTCCACATGCCATGTTCCAGTGCCATTGGTACTGGAATGTTGGTATCAGTTGTGGCTCCCTTTCCTCGGCATCTCAACGCAAGTTCACGTGACCCAATGGAAGTCCTGAATCTGCCCTAGTTTTCAGCCAGGTTTGGGCCCCAGGACAAATGCGTGTGGGGTGTGAGGGGGGAAAGCAAGTGTGGGTCGTGGGGAGGAGCTAGCCTCGTGAGTGGGATGTGGCAGAGGGCATGCGTGAGTGCAGAGGTCCAGTAGAGTGTCTGTGAGTGTATTGTGGCTGGCGCCTGTGAGTACTTTTGCCTGAGGCCTAGCGTTTGTGCTGGCAGCGCGTGCGTGTCTGTGTCCATGTGCCGCATGGCCGTGCATCATTGTGCCTGAGTGAGTGTGTGTAGGCCGTTGGCTAGTGAAGGAAAGAGACTGGGGGCTTTCCTGGCTTGGTGGGTAAGGGCGAGGCTCAAGTGCCAAAGTCCAGCGAGTGCAATCCCTTCTCTCCTGGTATCGACACGGAGCTAGCTGATCACTTTTTATGACAGGAGGAAAGCCTGGACATTGCCTGGGTCTGCTCGTCCTGTGTTGCCTAGGCCAGGGTCAAGTTGGGGTTGGGCCTTCCATGGCCCAGTGGAGGAGGACCAACGTTCCCTGCAAGGAAGCGGGGATTAGTGGAGGGAGGCAGCAGATAGCATAAGTCTGGTCCTGCTCCTGGACCGGCCTAGGGGGATCATCGCAAGGCCTTGTGGTCCCAGCCAGGGTACGGGTCTCGGTGAACATCCTCCTGGATGACCCTGCAGAGACAGGACTGGCTGGTCTAGGCCCCCTTGCGAAGTTGGGGCCCGGCCCCTGGGCCCCAATATTGTTGTAGGTGTTGTTAAAACTGAAAGGCATTGCCTGCTTGTCCCAGGCAGCCCCTGCACCTGGGACCCAGATTTGCTCCCACGTTCCTGCCACGGGGTCTCCCAGCGATGCATGGGAGTTTGACAGGCCCCATTTCTCTGGAGGGAGTGAGTTGCATAAGTCAGGTGCACCAGGGTCTGGGCCTGCTTTCCTGTCTTGCCCACCCCCTACATCCTCTGCTGAGGGCAGCTTGAGGGCTCACCACTGGACCTGTTTCTCTCCCTTTCTGGGTAAATGTTTGCCTCTCTGTCTGTCACAGTGGCCACCCCCTCTCAGCCCCCTACCACCTGTTCAGCCTCTCCCCATCCACCTGCGTTTGTATGCATTGCTGTCACCTGAAGCTGTGGTGTGCTGCCTCATATATCACAGCCACCCTGGAGCATTTCTGTACCCCGTACATATCCTGACATGGTCCAGCGAGTCTGGAGGAACCTCTTCTGTGTCACGGAAGCAACATGTTGGCCAGAGGTCCCGGCACACCAATTTGGCAATCCTAGAATCCCCGGCCTGCCTGGCAGCCTCCTGGTCCCATAAAGAGGGAGGGGAACACTGCATTCCACCAAAGGGAAAAGGCAATGCATGAGTGTGTTGCCTGGCCAGGCAATGCATCTCGAGCCTCCAATCCTGCAGTGTCTCTGTGTGGTGTGTGTGTGTAGCTGCTGCTGTCTGAAGGAGACAGGCAGGGAGTCCACATCACCACTGCCCTGACAGGGAGGGAGACCACATCACTGTCCTCACTTCACACCTTATGCAGCTTATTGGTTCCCCAAAGTGGTAACGTGGCTTCATGTAGACCCTGGGTCGTGTCCCTCACTTATGTCCCAAAGCTACAACCCCAAGCCCCTGATACCTTTCGGAGGCCCTTGAAATCATGCTGTCTGTGGCACAGGGGGACAGTGTTTTGAGTCAGTGCCCACGCTCATGGCAGCCTGCCGCCTAAGTGAGTGGTAAAGGAAATTGAACCAGGATGAACAGACATACGGCCAACGAAGGCCTGGGGAGGGTCCCTGTGAGAAGATGGCCAAGCACTGTGGGAGGAAGGGGACCGCTGTCCGTGAGAGAGGCACAAGCTCCAGGAGTCCCAGAGCCCATGGTCACGGGTCTTTCCTGTGCACGGCCACACACGGGAGGAAAGGGCAGCCGATCATGAGGGGGGCGGTGTGTGCTTGCCAGTGTGTCACTTTCCAGGCATTGGGGCCAAAGGCAAGAGCAGCGCGCATGCTACGTAGCCTCCCCTAGTGTGGCGTCCTCCCCACGTCACACACCTCTTGTCACCGACCTTCCCTAGCCAGTGCACTGCTAGACTGCTGTCATGACATACATGTCTCCTTGGAGCAAGGATGGATGTAGAGAGTATGCAAAGGAGGCTGAGCAGATGGAAAACCAGGGGGCACAGACAGCAGGCGCACAGCTGGAATGCGTCTCCCGGACAGCCAAGGTGATCCGCTCCGTGGAGTTGTCGGACTAGGGGCACAATGAACAAAGGTGGCGGTGTAAATGGGAAAAGCGTGGAGGTTTCCCTTTACCCGTGTGTGTAGATAGCCGCGTGCCCAGCACACCGTGGAATGCAAAGGTCACTTTCGCATGGCCAGAAGCCAAACAGGGCACCCAGAGGGCAATGAGGGCCAGCTGCAAGCCCAGGGAGGAGTTGCACTGCATGGGGCCCAGAGCCTTCCTGCCTAGGCAACAGGCTGGCCCCAGTTTCCTGGTGACCTAGGGGCGGGACCGCCAAAGCCAGGCACACCACCCTCCCTATGATTGGTCCTGAAGGCAGTGAAGCAGCCTGGGCTGGGCTTGGAGCTCCCTCAGCCTCAAAGCCACAGGCGCACCTCTCACCACAAAGGCCTCCTAGGTGGCAGCAGCATAGCGATAGCCACCTGGAGGCATCGGGGGTACAGCACCATGTGCATGCGCCCCCTAGACATTCGGGCTCTGGGAGGAAGGGGGGAGCGAGTTGCCAGCCATTGCCCTCAGGTCTTCACTGACTGGGTCTGGGGAGGGGGCCGTGCACTCACTTCCTGTTTCCTCCTCGGTAGCAGCCACAGTTCATGTCTCGGGCCGGGGCCGCATGATGTGACTTGTGTTTCCGAAACATTGGGGAGGGCAAAGAAGCCTCCATGCATTGGGACTGCCAACACCTTCTCTGGAATAGAGCCACTGCAGGGAAGGCTCTTGTACTGCAGAGCTGTGCAGTGGGGATCCTGGGGGGCTTAGGCAGCTTGGGAGACAGGAAGATTAGTGTGGGGATGTCAGTCCAGGCACGCTGTGCTGGGGGCCATGTAACTTGGGGATAGAGAAGAGCCTGTGATGGAAAGGGCTGAACTCTGTCTATTGCACTGCTAGCACGGTGGAGCTTTTGCCGCATCCCTAGCACAGACATCTCTAGCAAGCAGCCATCTGCTGTGTAAGGAGTACCCCAGCACTCACCTCTTCCCAGGTGAGGCTCGTCCCAGTCCTTTCTAACATCCAGGCCTGCCCGGGACCTCTGCACAGAATGCTAAGGCTGCACAAGTCCATCGTTCCCTATGTGGCTGAGGCAGCCTTTGTCCAGGCACTCGGGCCAAGGAACGCAGGCTGCCTGGGACGAGGCGACCTCCCTGAGGGCCTGCTGGTGTTTGCCCTTGGGAGTCTTCTCACAAGTCTCACGTGGGGTTTTGGACACACGGCATAAACCTGTGGACCCAGAGGAAGAACAGCACCCGACTCATCACGGTTGATGATGAGAGGGCAGCAGGCACATGGGAGAGGATGGCGTGTCCGTGGCCTTTAAGAGCCCCACCTCCCTGTGAACCTCCCCTTTGTTGGCTTGCAATCTGGGCCATCCATTCGTAACCTGAGGTCATTTCAGAAACAGCGAAGTTCACACAAGGGCATCAGTACTGGGACTCCTTCAAGAGTCTTGTCGGTGTGAGCGTGTGATCAATTTGGTGGATGAAAAAAATTAGGTATTTTGTTTTGTTCACAATTTTATTTTCAACATTCATTCTCAAATTTGTTATGCTTTATTATATGATTTTTTAAAACTCCTTCAAAATATGATTTGATTTTCAATCTTGCAACACTTCTCAAATTTTTATTGATTGAAAATTGGGATGACAAGTTTGAAGTCAATATTAAAAAGCCTCTCAAATTCATTCCATCTGACAATATTGCCCAAATTGATGATATTTTATTTGATTTTAAAATGTCTCAACTTATCTTTTTAAAAGTTATTGAAAGAGAGAGAGAAAGAGACGAGAGAGAGAGAGAGAGAGAGAGAGAGAGAGAGTGAGAGAGAGAGTACAGAGGTGGGGCACAGTGACGGTGAGATAGAATCTCAAACGTGAATTACTAATCCAAAAGCTCTGAAGAAACCAAAGTCCAGGATCAGAATAATTCTACTATAAACTTAAAGAAGAGTTACTCCCTGTTCTTCTCAAAGGAATTGCAACTTCATTCAATGAGACCAGCATTAACTTGATATCAAAATCTGAAAACTACTCCACTAAGAAAAAGAAGGACAAGCCCATATGTTTAATGAACATAGATGCAAATATTCTCAAGAAAATACTTGCACACTGACTCTAATAATACATTTAAAAAAAGTATTCAGGGGCGCCTGGGTGGCGCAGTCGGTTAGGCGTCCGACATCAGCCGGGTCACGATCTCGCGGTCCGTGAGTTCGAGCCCCACGTCGGGCTCTGGGCTGATGGCTCAGAGCCTGGAGCCTGTTTCTGATTCTGTGTCTCCCTCTCTCTCTGCCCCTCCCCCGTTCATGGTCTGTCTCTCTCTGTCCCAAAAATAAATAAAAACGTTGAAAAAAAATTAAATTAAAAAAAAGTATTCACCGCAATTGAGGTAGATTTATTCCTAGTTTGCAAGTATAGTCCAATATTCACAAATCAATTAACACGTTACAGTACACCAATGAGATAGAGGAGAAGAGCCACATTATCATTTCAACAGATGCAGGAAAAGCATTTGAAGAACTACAACATCCATTCATGATAATCACCCTCGGCAAATTAGGTTTAGAGGAAAAATACCTCAACATAATAAAGGCCATCTATGAAGAACTCATAGCTAAAATCTTTTTGAATGGGGAAAACCTGAAAGCTTTTCCCATAAGCTTAGGAACAAGACAAGGATGTCCACTCCCACCACTTTTTTATTCAGCACAGTACTAGAACTCCTAGCCACAGCGATTAGACACTAAAAAGAAGTAAAAGACAATGGAATCAATAAAGAAGAAGAAAAATGTTCTCGATTTATAGAGGACATGATACTCTACTGTAGAAAACCTGAAAGATTCCACGGACAAAAGTGTGAGAACTGAAGAACGAATTCAGTAAAGTCATAGGGTACAATCAACATATAGAAATCTCTTGCATTTGTATACACTAATAATGAAGCCGCAGAAAGACAGATTAAGAAAACAATCCCATTTATAATTGGACCAAAAAAATAAGATATCTAGGGGTAAACATATACAAAGAGGTGGATAACCTATACTCTGAAACCTATTAAATAAGGTTGAAAGAAACTGAAGTCAACACCAAGAAATGGATAATTCCATGCTCATGGATTGAAAGGGCAAATAATGTCAAAATGTCTATGTTACCAAAGCGATCTACATATTTAATGTAACCCCGATGAAAACACCAACGGCATTTCTCACAGAACTAGAACAAACAGTCCTAAACTTTATATGGGACCACCAAAGAACCTGAAGAGCAAAGCAATCTTAAGCAAGCAAACAAACAAACAAGCAAACAAACAGACAGACAAACAAAGAAACACTGGAGGCATCACAAACTCCAGATATCAAGTTGTACTGCAAAGCTGTAGTTATCAAAACTGCATGGTACTGGCACAAATTGGAACGTAGACCAATGGAACAGAACAGAATACCTAGAAATAAACCCACAAGTATCTGGTCTATTCATCTTTGACAGAGCAAGAAAGCATATAAAATGGGAAAAAGGTATTCTCTTTAGCAAATGGTGTTGGAAAACTGAACAGAAATGTGGAAAAGAACGAAACTGGACCACTTTCTTACAAAACACATGAAAATAAATCCAAAATGGATTAGAGATAAAAATCCTAGAAGAGAACACAGGCAGTAATTTTTTGACATTAGCCAAAGAAACGTTTTCTAGGTATATCTCCTGAGACAAAAGCAAAAATACAAAAACAAAAGCAAAATAAACTATTGGGATTGCATCCAAATAAAAAGCTTCTGCACAGCTAAGGAAAAACTCCACAAAAATGAAGGGCAACCTACAGAACGGGAGAAGCTATTTGCAAATGACATATCCAGGAATGGATTAGTATCCTCTATATAAAGAACTTACAAAACTCAATACTGAAAAACGAAATTATCCAATTACAAAATGGGCAGAAGACCTTAACAGACACTCCTCCATGAAGACATCCAGATGGCCAACAGACACGTGAAAAGATGTTTATCATCACTTACCATCAGGAAATTGCAAGTCAAAAGGACAATGAGATACCACCTCACACTCTTTGGAATAGCTAAAATCAGCAACACAATGAACAACAGGTGTTGAGGAGGATATGGAAAAAGAACTTTTGCACTGTTGATAGGAATGCAAACTGGTGCAGTCACTGTGGAAAACATAGTGGGTTCCCAGGAACGTGAAAACTACAACTGCAGCAATCACACTACTGTGTATTTACCCAAAGAATCCAGAAACGATAATTCAAAGAGAGACAAGAACCCTGATAATTTTGGCAGCATTATGGGACAGCCACGTGTCCATCAAATGATGAATGGATAAAGATTTAGTATGTATGCATGATGTGGTATTATAATGTGGTATTATACACACATAATTATATGATGTGGTATATTCTTTATAATACCCACACACAGGGGAATAATACTCAGCCATGTAAAATAATGAAATCTTGCCATCTGCAACAACATGAATGGAGCTAGGGAATATAATGCTAGGCAAAATAAGTCGGTCAGAGACAGACAGATACCATATGACTTCATTCATATGTGAAATTTAAGAAACTAAACAAATGATCAAATGTTGGGGAAACAGAGTAATAGACAAATCAAGAAACATACACTTAATTATAGATAACAACATGCTGGTTACCAGTGTGTGTGTGTGTGGGGTTCAGATGTAGTGAGTGAAATATGTGATGGGGATTAAGGAGTGCACTTGTTGCCATGAGTACTGGGTATTGTAAGGAATTGCTGAATCATTATATTGTACTCTGAAACTAATATAACACTATATGTGAAAAAAAAATAGGGGCATCCTGGTGGCTCAGTTGGTTGCCCATCCAACTTTGGCTCAGGTCATGATCTTGCAGTTCGTGGGTTGAAGCCCTACATTGGGCTCAGTGCTGTAGGCATCACGCCCACTTCAGATATGCTATTCCTCTCTCTCTGATCCTGTTTGCATTCTCTCAGAAAGAAATAAGATATTGTTTCAAAACCATAAAATATTTAAAAATAAATTCAATTTATAAGAAAAAGAAAAAAAACCACTTTAGACCACCTAATTAAATCACTGGATTTTCTGATATTTTAGGTATCAGGAAATTCATTGTTTCCATATGTGTTATTATATCTTTTTAGGTATTCTCTGTCCCGTCCTGTTTTAATGATAATAATAATAATAATAATAATAATAATAATAATAATAATAATAGTAATAATAGGATTCTATATAAGGGGTGTTTGCTATGTTTCAGATATTGTTTTAAACTCTTTTTATGATCATTATATTCATCTCTTGGTCTTACATATATGAGAACGAAAGCACAAAAGCATTAAAAAAATCTGTGCCGAAGATCATACACCTAGTACTGGTGAGACAGGATGTCAACTTGGGTGAGTTGGCACTAGAGGACACTATTTCATGCCACCTCTCAGTTCCATTACATGCCACCTGTGTTGACCTTGCGAGCAGACAAGTTCCTTAACCTGTGAACTTCTTCACTTTGCTGATGTGTAAAAGGAGGTTAATAGTAAACCCTCACTCATAGGGCCCTAAGGAGAATGACATGAAGTACTTGTGAAATGTTCAGAACCTCACCTGGTATGAGTAAGAACTAAGTAAGTGTTGGCAAGAAACCTCTCAGCCAGGCTAGCTGGTCCCCAAGTCTTGCTCATTTGCTCCAGTGTTAGAGTTATGGGGTTATGCTAGTTTTTCAAAGAAATGACTTGCATTGCTTTCATTCTCTTACTGCTTTTTCTTAAACCAGTTGTAGTCCTTTACATTGTGTCCAAAACATTCATTGTCTGTTTTATTGGCATATGTACATAGGAGTTTTTAATAACCAAAAGCTCTATAATGTTACCATGTTTTACTTTAATAATTTGGTTTCCTTGAATTTTCTGTTTACAAGAAAAGAAGTTTAACTTTACTGACTTGGTAACTTGGTTAACTTTTTAATTTCTTGGTTAAATGCAAAAGTTTTTGTATTTAAGGAAAACATCTAACACTTTCAGTTGCCCTTGTACAGCTTTGATCATATCTGACAATTATTTTTGGTGCTATTCCTAATCAACCTGCTTTTTGGGTGTTATCCCAATCACATTGTTCAGTGACCTCCTTTCTGGGTCACATTTGTTCCCTCTTCAATTGCTCTCTCCGGCTACTCTCACCTCAGGGGCTTCTCTTCTAAGACTGAAATTCTCTTGACTCTGTTTATCTCCTTGCAAGAAGTGTCAATTATACATAACTGCGATGACGGAGATCGAATTTTTCATGAGTCTTCCTGATGAAATTACATGATCCAGGCTCACAAGGTAACAATTTAGCATTCTCTCATACAAACAAGAAATAATTAGAAATATAGTCAGAGAATTGGCGCCATTTGCCATGACAGAAGTAAAAGGAGAAGGAGGTGGAAGGAAGGAAGGAAGGAAGGAAGGAAGGAAGGAAGGAAGGAAGGAAGGAAGGAAGGAAGGAAGGAAGGAAGGAAGGAAGGAAGGAAGGAAGGGAGGAATTAACAAAAAACATGAAAGAAGTATATAAATAAGCCTTTCAGAAAACTTTAAACTCATGTGAGAGATATTAAAAAAAAAAAAAAGCTTAATATAAACATTCCTTGTGTTGGAACAGGAAAAGTTATTATTGTAAGAATGCCGACTATCTCTAACTTACTATGTAAATTTGTTGCAAGCCCAATAAAATATGGATTTTTTTAAATCAGATCAGCTGGTTCTAAGATTTTTGTACAAATATCAATATTCAAGCTGATCCAGAAAAATTTTTCTGAAAAGGTAGCATATGAATTAGGCGAGTTCTACCAGATAATAAATTATGTTATAAAGCAAATGTGGTTCAGCTGAATGAATGAAACGTCATAGAGAATCCAGAAGTAGGTTCAAAGCATATGCAAATTTAGTATATAACTAAGTGAACCTTTCAAAGCAAATGCATTGTTCGAATAATAGTAACAATGATACTGTTCATGAAGTTTCAATACTTTTCTTATAAATGTCTTAATTTGCATTATGTCATATTATTAATGTTATATGTTTTCTTATAAAAATGCATCTATAAAATCCTAGGAGAAAACAAGAAAGTTATTTTTCTATTCTCTATTGGGAAAAGCCTTCTTAATATTTACTGAGCGTTTGTTTCTAAGAAATTTTAAGCACTTACGTATTTATTTATTTAATTATTGAATTTCCACACTGTGATAATGCCCGTTTCACAAAAGAGAAAGCAAAGAACAAAAAAGGTAAGGGGACTTTATTTGTTTCCCTATAGCTCAAGATGGAAGTACATAGTCAGATAGTTTTACTCTAGAGCGTGTGTTCTCAAACGTGATGATAACAACTGACATACAACACAGAGAGCAGAAACAATGGTGGAGCCCAGTGGAAGGCTGTGGGCTCAATCCCTCCTTGGCCTTAAAAGGTCGGCAGTTTCTGCCTGCACTTGTCCACAGGTGGGTCATTATTAGCATAGGCATAAAAATGTCTTGGCATCATTACTTAACCTGTGAACAAGTGGCAGTATGGCCCTGGTTGCAGAGAAAGTAATCTTGCCTACCACCAGGAAGCGATGTGTGAGAGGCAGTCTTATAAACTGGTAAATTAGTATGCTCAACCTGGCAGCACCTTAACCTGGAAATACAAAATTTCATTATAAACAACCTATGCGTTTCCCCCTAAGAGTAAAACACAACAAAACAAACAAACAAACAAACAAACAAACAAACAAAAAAAAAAAAACACAAAACCCCAGGAGGCAAGCTTACCCCATACCTGCAAGGAGGATGGCTTCCCACATGCTTTGTTTAAGAAGTATCTTTTATGTGGATCAAAGGAAAATATAACTTTCTTAGGTAAGATTTATGTGTCAAAGCATTCATTTTTGCCAACGCTCAAACACAGTCATCTGCAGAATCACTTTAAATCTTATCTCACTGCCTTCCCCAGCTTTATTACAAATGGAGAAGATATTTTTTTATGTAAGTCAATCTATGAAGTCCTAGGAGAAAATATGGGGGAATTATTCTTATAATCCAGAATGACAATGATCTTTCTAAAATAGGGGTGGACATTAAGCTCAGATGTAACGATAGTAGAGAAGGATCATTTTTATTATCTTGAACATATATTTTTTTTAATTTTGTAAAGAAAAAACAAAGCCAAACAAAAAAAAAAAAAAGGAAAAGAAAAAATAAAGTGAGGTGCCTGGGTGGCTTGGTAGGTTAAGCGTCCAAATTCGACTCAGTCACAATCTCATGGTTTGTGGGTTGGAACCCTGCATCTAGCTCTTTGCTGAAATCTCAGAGTCAGGAGTCTGTTTCAGATTCTGTGTCTCCCTCTCTCTCTTCTCCTTCCCTGCTCGCACTCTCTCTCTCTCACAAAATAAATAAACATTAAGTTAAAAAAATTAAAAAAATAAAATAAAGGCAAATGAAAATTAGTGGAAATATTTGCACCACCAACAGAAACACAGAAGACAAATTTCCATAATGTTTGTATTGCTTTTTTTTTAAGCCACACTGTTAAACAAAACAAAAATCCAATAGAAGGAATAGAGGAAAGAAAAAGGAAGTTCACCAGAAAACAAGCATAAATGACTTTTAAAAACTGTAAAGACGTACCACCACAATTTTAGAAAGCAATTGCAAATAAAAATGAAATACTACTACTCTTCTATTGGACAAAAACATTGGTAATGCACACTATAGAAAACGGAAGAGGAAAGAGGCATTTCAGAATTGTAATTGGCGAACTGGGACCTCTTCTTTGGAAGACAGTTTAAGATGATAATGGTAAAAATAACAGTAATAACATTTATTGAGTGTTTGGCGTGTTGGACAGACACTGATCTATTTCACATATTTTAATTTAATTATTCCTCATAACAACCAAATGAAGTGCTTTATATTACTACCCCTCTGAGAAATCAGAGGCACAAGAAGATTAAGACATGTGCTGTGAATGGAGTAGCTGAATTCAAACGCAGTATTAAAAATTCAGTTTAAAATACCAAACTTGACAATATCCATAAAACTCAACATATTTATACCTGTTATCTGTATACCTTCATGAGGGTTAGGTTTTTCCCTGCGACACAGAACAAGGAAGAACTATGGTTTTAACAGGGTAAAAGTGGATTTCTCTCCCAAGTATATGAACTTTGGAGGTATACAGCTCAAGTCTGATTGGGCAGCTGTATTCTATGAAGTGCATAGAAATCTAATTCCTACCAGCTCTTGCTGGAAGAATCTCAGTTCACTTTCCATCCAAACGGTTTGGCCCTAGAGTTCAGGATCCAAGGCAGCATGTGAATGACATCAAAGAAAAAATAAAGAACACAAGGCCCACAGCTGTCTCAACTTTCTCAGAAGCTGCCACATGACACTTCCTCTTATATTGCTTGGGCTGCAAGGGAAGGAGGTGGAGGAATGGATGTGGAAGAGGTTCTTTCTGTCCTACTGATACCACAATTCCAGTTCTAGGAAATTTCCCAAGATTTTTACATTACAAATCTTCCTTGATTTAGGATGGAGTCACCTCTAGATAAAACCAGGGTGAGTGGAAGTTATTCCAAGCCAAAAATGCATTTAACACACATAATGTGCTGAATATCATAGTTTAGTCTAGCCTCTATTTTGTGTGTTCAAAATAGTTGCATGAGCTGAAATTATGAGACATCATCTAACACACAGCCTATGTTACATTAAAGTTTAACTCTCTCATGTATTTCAGTGAATACTGTGTTGAAAGCATAAACACAACGATTCTGTGAGTATAGAATAGCTGTAAGCAGATAGATTGTTCACCATAATGATCATGTGGTGGACTGGGAGCTGTGGCTGGCTGCTCTGTCAGGCATCACAGGAGAGGGTCGTATCACCTCTCATTAGCACTGGGAGGGTCAAAAACTTCAATTTGAAGTACAATTTATCCTTGAAAATGTTTAATGTTATTTCAAGTTTTGGAGAGAAAGAGAGACAGAAAGAGCGTGAGCAGGGTAGGGACAGAGAGAGAGACACACACACACAGAATCTCAAGTCAGCCCCAGGATGCAAGTTGTCAGCATAGCCTGAGGCAGGCTTGAACTCACGAGCCTTGAGATCTTGACATGAACTAAGTCAGATGCTTACACGACTGAGCCAGCCAGGTGTTATTCAAAGTACAATTTGTAAACAATGCTATCATTTTCACACCATTGTAAGGTCCAATAACTATAAGTCAAACAATATTAAGCCAGGGACTGCTAATCCTCCATTCATCCTGGCAGATATATTTTTGATCATCCTATGCCTGCCAGTAAGCTCACGTCTATGGACTGCATCGTTGAGGCTTTCTTGTCGTCTGGCTTCCATCCATAGTTGGCAGGTATACTAATAGGTAGCCAGAGAGCAAAAGAAAAGCAGTCATTATATGTACTCTGAACTCTGGAATTTTGGCAGTGGCTTATTCCTCAGTCTATGGCCACATCTCCTGTTAGGTGGCTTCTCTCCCAGCCGTGGGCTCATTGGCTTCTAGTAACACTTGTCCTTTCCTTGTCCCCTGATACCTGGGAGAGGTGAAGTCTTCTCTTGCTAGTCCCCAAGGACTCAACCACGTAGTTTTGAGCCCGTTTATCTCACCAGCACCTGTGTTCATAGTTCCTCCATTAAACTCCTTCCAGGTAAGATTTTCGAGGCACCACCCACACTCTGCTGGACTCTGGCAGGCAAACATATGCACAAGGACTTTCACGGCAGCATTGTTTTCTATACTCGTAGACTACAAACAAATTAAATACACATAACAGGGGACAGATTAAATACCTTGAATGCAACCAGGGTAGGAAATACCATGATGTATATTTAAAAAATAATGTCCCATTGGACCAGACACATTAATTTTTCACAGGGCAAATCTCATGTCAAACCTTTTCAAATCACAAAAATCATGTACCTATAAAATAGAGAGGTGTAGATAATATCTTGGTACCAGCTATATATATATTTTTTTTTCATGTGAGATATGCATATGATATACTTGAGATTCTGGAAAAAAACCCTACAAACTGTTAAAAGTGGTCTTCTTCTGGGGAAGAATAATGGAGGCCTAGCGAAGACATAGATTTAATTTCATCGAATAACTTGTTTTGCTACTATATGAATTTTTACCATGTGTATATTACCTTTAAAAAGCTCGTTAAAGGAAAAAAAAAGTTTTCCTTAGGATACATATAGGGAAGTTTATGAATATGACCATAACACTCCTCTGATATTTCAATATTGCAGTTTGGATCCCAACTTCCTCCCCTCCCTACTCTGCCCACCCTGTATCCTCTCCCTCCATACAGGGTCACTAAACTCTCTTTTCTCACACAGGACAGCACTTCCGGGACTACTGTTGTCCTTACTGTGTGTTCCCCATGTTGTCACGGCTCTCACTGCACTTGAGTTTCTTCATGATCCAGAATCATCTTACATTATATAGTTCTTATATATAAGCTTTCAAGGCTTGGCCTCTTAGGAAATTAAACTACCTTTCATATTTCTTCAAAAAAATCTTTCTCTCTCAGCTTACAACTCTTAGAATATGGTAATTTCTTCCACGATTGACTAAAGGACCCTCCAGTTGAATTCAAATGCTCTAGTGTTACTCTGTGTTGAATTCATAGGAACAAAAGTCTTTATTGAGCCCTTTGTCTTCGGACCCATTCCTTCCTTTATTTGTCAATTGAGCATCAATTTATTGAGTGTCTATTTTATTCCCAAACTGTAGGAGGTGCTAGAACTTAATGAATGGATGGTCCTGGTCCATAGAAATATTAAGTCCTATTGGAGACATGAAAGTGTAAGATGTGTTGGGGCACCTGGGTGGCTCAGTTGGGAAAGGGGCCGACTTCAACTTGGGCCATTATCTCACAGCTTGTGAGTTCAAGATCCATGTAGGACTCTGCACTGACAGCTGAGAGCTGGAGGCTACTTCGGATTCTACATCTCCTTGTCTCTCTGCCTCTCACCCACTGATGCTCTGTCTCTCTCTTCTCCAAAAATAAAAATAAATAAATAAATAAATAAATAAATAAATAAATAAATAAATAAATAAATAAACATTAGGGAAAAAATTATGTGTAAGAGGTGTCAATTGAAGTGTGTATAGAGACTAGAGTCGGGGCATAGAAATAGAGTGTTGGATCAGGATAAGTAACTAGAGCAACTTTCTAAGAGTATGAGTGACGGTGGGTAGTAATAAAAGGTGAGTCGGGGAGCCCTAGGAAGACTTGTGAAAGGGACGTCATGTAACGCATTGGAAACAACGTAACTTAAAGCAGGAAAGCAGGACACTTGAAGTAATGTATGACCTTTGATAGAAGATTAAAATGGTGAGTTAAGCTGTCAGATAACATCATCAGTGTCATCATCACCCTGGAAAGAATCAAAAGGGAAGGGGAAAGGGATGAATTAAGAGTGTCTACTACATCACCAGACACATTAAAGATGCTCATCATCACTAATCAGAGAAACCTCAATCAAAACCACAATGACACATCAATTCACACCTGTCAGAATGCCTAGTATCAACAAGACAAGAAATAACAAGTATTGGTGAGAAGGTAAGAGAAAAAGTAACACCAATGCACTCTTGGTGGGAATGTAAATAGGTGCAGCCACTCTAGGAAACAGAATGCAGGTTCGTCAAGAAATTAACTCAGAAGTACTATATCATCCAATAATTCCACTCCTGGGTATTTACCCAAAGAAAAGGTAAACCCCAATTTGGAAAGAGGCATGCACCTCTGTGTTTATTAAAGCATTATTTATGATAGCCCAGCTATGGAAGCAGCCCAAGAGTCTGTCAACAGATGAATTCATAAAGAAATGTAGTGTCCATATAATGGAATATATTTTAATTTAAAAAAAGGGAATAAACCTTGCCATTTGCAACAACATGTGTGAACCTAGAGGGTATTATGCCACGTGGAATTATAACGATAAAAGGAAATACCATATAATTTCACTTTTATGTAGAAGCTAAAAAACAAAACAGAAAAAGAAAAGACAGATTCTTCAATACAGAGAACAAACTTGTGGTTACAAGAAGAGAAGTGGATGGGGTGTGTAAGATAGGGAAAGGTGACTAAGAGTTACAAACTTCCTGTCATAAAATACATAACTGACAGAGATGAAAAGTACAGCACAGGAAATATAGTTGATATTATAACAACACTATATGGTGAAAAATGGTGATTACACTTACCACGGAGAGCACTGAATAATGTATAGAATTATCAAATCGCTATTTTATACACCTGAAACTAAAATAACACTGTATGTAATCTATACTTCAATAATAGAAAATTAAAAATGTAAAAAAAGAGAATCTATTACCGTTGTTATCCGCGAAATAAAAAAAAAAAAAAGAGAATAGGTTAGATATTTGATAATTATTTTAGCCTGCCTTAAAATATGTACCAATTAAGACGCTGCATCAAAACATACCCATGGTGATGGGGAAGACATCTAGGCATAAAACAATAGGGCATATTAAGGAATTTGCTGATAGTTGATCATGAGAGTGTCTAAGGGCATGAACAATTGGCCCAGGACAAGTAAGGATGCAAAGGTGGGGGCAGGGTGCGGATGGGAAAGGTGTTTTCTCTCATGCTGGAGTGTGGGGGAACCACAGCTTGGAAGGCAGTGATGGAATAACTTTTGCATGTTACAAAGTCCACTCTAAGGGGAGTAGAGATATGAGATCCATCATGAGGCTCCACTGATGCCAAACAAAGATACAGAAGGGTGCGGCATAGAGGAAATGTGGTTGCCATAGTATCCACAGAAGTGAGTTACTAATTGAATCATACTGGTGAGGAAATGAGAGGAATTACACTAGGATAAAGAATAAAAAATGGAGAAGGAAATTTTGGGAACATGTGCTCGTTTGAGGTTCTTTGTGAGATGACCTCTTCGCAAAGCGTAGGACACAGTCAAGAATTGGAAGGACTCAATTTCCAATTTTTACTTATACCCTCTCCCTATATTCAGTGTGATTTTTCTCTACTGTGTAATGCCTGAACCTCTTGTCCCCGTCCTACTCCAACCTTGCCTAATTAATACCTACTCACACTTTAAGGATTAGTTCAAGACACCACCCCATCTGAAAAGTCCCTTACAACACTTTATCTCCTTCCCCTGAAGGCTGAGTTACATGGATTTTGCCTTCACACTCTCCTCATGCTCCGTGCATCTTTGGACCATTACACCATAATAACTGTCTCCCCTACATAATTGTAAGCTCCTTGTGATTAGGGTCTACCCCCTCATCTCTAATGTCCCAAGCATATAGCACAGTGTTTCATAGGACTCAGTTGGCTCTCAGTGATTGCCGAATGAATTAATGAATCTAGAGTGGGAGTAGGAACATTTTGTCTCTCATACTGGGGTTGGGGTTGAAAGTTGTGTTGAAAGGTGTCATTATGAGGTCTGAGTGAGAGTTTGAAGGTGTCTACAATCTACGTTCTATCTATGAGACAAGAGCCGTTTCCCAGGGAAAGGTGAAAAAGATAGGTTGAGGGTAATGATGGAGGTATGGAATAGCTGCTGTGGGGAGAAGACCGCTTAAGATTGGCAAGAAGCTCTGGCGGTATGTTGACATCCGCAACCATAAAATTAGAGTGAGTGACCCTAGTGACTGTGAGTCCCTGTAACAGTTCACTGGGCTGAGTGAGACAGAGGATGGGCTGACAGAGTGGAGGACTCATCCAAGCTTCAAGGCCACCAACGCAGATGCAGCAGAGGACTAGGACGTTCCAGCACAAAGTGACATACTGAGGTGTATACACTGCATTAGGAAGGGAAGTGGAGCCACAAGGGATGATATGCAGGGAAATGAGAGGGAGGAAGCAGGGACCACAAGTCTCTATCGGGCTGAAGAAGAGAAGTTGTGAAGTCAAGTAGTGAGACACCTTAGGTTAGGGGAGGTTATCTTCTGAGATATTGGCACGTTGAGTTTGACATTCTAGCAGGAGACATCTGGATGATCATAGAGCTCAGAGTACCATCACGGAAGTTAGCTACTGGAGTAAACTGACTCTTAAGGTTGTGGGAGCCAGGAAATTTAAAGAACCCTGAAGCTACATTGCTGGGGCAATTTTACCAGGATGGTGAAATTGCCCACAACAGAGGTAGGAGCAATGTGAGAAGAAAGAAGAGTAAGAAGGGACTCCAGAAATTTCCATGAAGAAAAGGGTGGCACTCTGGGATTGAATAGATGGACTAAGGAGGTGAAGGCAGGAATTGCAGGGGAGTAGAAAGTTCATGGCCTGGAGGTGGTAACAAGCGGCCTGTAGATCACTATCCAGCCTCTCCCTTAATCCTGAAGGAATTTTCTCTCTGCTGGTGCAATGTCTCCAACCTCTAGAACCTACACAGCATTTATCTTTGTTCCTCATTCTGGCATCTTGATTCTGCTTGCTGAGACATCTCTTAAATGGAGTCCCCAGTGTGATTCTTTTTTTTTTTTTTTCATGGGCATCACTACATGTCCCAGAATGTTATGACATCAAAACGAATGTGGCCTGTTTTTCATTCCTTCATGTGACCAATGGGACCAAGTCTACTGGACGTAGACTGAGTTTCACTCCAAATGATGACGGACTCAACATGCTACTTTGCCCATGAAATATACTTGTATCTTAGAAGATCCTCCCAGAAATAACAGTGGTACCCAACCCACCCAGCAGACATGGCAAGTAAGGCAGCCTGCTAAGAACACATCAAAATGCAAACATGTTTTCTAGTGCTGCATCTATTAGCATGTATGCAGGTAGTCCAAAGCCAAAGAAGTAAATTATTTTAAGTTAGGAAATGAAAGGAAGGTAAACTGCCATAAAGGTATTTTAAACTGTTGTGAAAAAGAAGTAGAATATGAGTGTCATAAACTCACAATCATTCATACAGGACATCATACATATATTCCAGGAATTTTAAGATAGTAACATGTGGTTCATATGGTAGAGAAAGCACCACTATTGCCACTCTCTTTATGCTCTGCCAATAACGTGGTCACCATGAAAGCTGCCTGACACCAACTAAAAAACCCAATTAATAACATGATAATGGAGCGCCCATGAAATACCATGGTAGACATGTGTGGGCACAGATTAGGAAGCCCAGAACATGGTTCCTGCCCTTATGAAACCTGAAACGTAAGGGAAAGTGAAGTGAAACCAATAAGAGTTAAAACCTGTGTTAAAATAACTGGTTGACTTCTAGTCAGTATCAAGAATCAGACATGTTATTGCTGTGGAACTGTGAACATCACCTCTGTGTTAGAGAGTTCTCTTGAGTTTTATAATGTTGCAAAAAACTGGCCTTTTCTGAGCTTGGGCAATTCCCAAAGTTGTGCATTGTGACACAAGCCTGTCAGATCAGTGGGCTCCTTATATGCTGCTTCCTGCAGAATGAGCTGGCAGTTTCATCTGTTTCCAGACCACCTGCCTTAGCAAATTAGATCATATTAGGGCTATTGTCTCAGAGACAATAACAGGCATGTGTAACTGAAAGAGACCATTATGATATCTTCTAAAGAGACTTTGAAGTGTAGAAAGGTCAACAAGACGAGTATAACTATCATCATTTTTTTTTCTTTCAACCCGTCCTTCTCTTCCTATGTTATACATGCTACCCTTTAGTAAAATATATAAAATCAACACATTTCTTTTATCTTGGCACAGAGTGTTGTGAGAAAGAGTAACTTACATTATGCAGGACATTTTTATGTACAAAATCCTTCTGCATATATGAACTCTTTAGGTCCTCAAAGCAAACAGTATAGAAGTAAGAATTGTTGACACAATTTACAGAAGTTCATTTGGGGTTTCGGCTCCATTCACTCCACCACTACAGGTGAGGAAACAGTTACCTTTCCCACTCTCATGAGCAGGAGTTCCCCTCCTTATAGATCAGACAAGTCTTGTTGTAAATATCACCACTCTTTCGAGGCTCTGCCTCTCCTACCTGCCAATTCTTTCTACTAATTCTCTCCATTCAATTCAATTCAATTCAGTACATTCGATTGAGTTCAACTCAATTCAATTCGACTCAATTCAACTCAGTTCAATTGGCAATTAACAAAGGCTACCCATAAGTCAAACTGTATACTAGGAACTGCAATGATCAAACTGACCCCCTCAAGCAGTGGCCAAATTATCTAGGGAGACAGGGACGCAAATTATTACAATATGGCAAAAATTACGGAACAGGGCACTGCACATGGTACCACAAGAGTTCCAAGAAGGGACTAATTAACTCTGACTGGTGGGATTAACTAAGTAATGGTTGAGGCAAATTTGAAATATGAGTGATTAGAGTAGAGAGGGCTTCTCAGGCAGATGAAAGCTTACCTATGCCAAGGTAAAGAAGTTGGGAACCGCAGGAAGTTCAATCTAGTTCCTGCACATAGCAACATCCTATGTAATTGGAGGAAAGCAGCACAAAAGTTACTTGATGGCCACTGACTCAAGTGAGGTCAGAGGCTACTTCCTCAGACACCTAGACCTCTAGTTCACAACTTCCTTCTCCGCAAACTTCCAACTGTTCCCAACCCTTCTTCACTCTGGTCTTATAACTTTGCCTATTACCACACTGAGAAAACCAGGTCACTGAAAAGAGAATTTGCAGAATCACCTATCGCATCTACCATTCCATCTACATCAATTTCCTTGTGCTCTGCTTTCACCAACATTAATAGGAAGGATCTGTTCTTTCCTCTCTGAGCCAATTATCTTTTGGACACTAGACCAAAGTCACTCTTGCCCTGTTAAGAACATTTCTGTCAGCAATTCTCCCCTACTCTGCCATATCATCATTTCCATCAGCAATATGGAAATTACAAAAATGCTTTTATTTCTCAAATTTTAGAAAGAAAAAGCAAAGCCCTCTCTTGACCCTGCTCCCTTCCTTTCCCACTGCTGCCTCATTTTTCTCCCTCATTTTGTCACAACGCTCCTTGAAAGAATTGCCTTACTCCCTGTCTACAATCATTCTACTCCAATTCTCTGTTCAATCCACTCCCATTCGGCTTTTCCCCGGTGCTACTGAAATGCTTCTCATCACATGTCAATGACATCCACTTTGCAAAACACAGGGATTATTTATATTTTAATAATTTTTCAAGTGTATGTATTCATTTTGAAAGAAAGGGAGAGTGAGCAGGGGAGGATATGAGACAGATGGAGGCATTGAGAGAATCCTAAGCAGACTCCACACCGTCAGCATGGAGCCCGACCTGGGGCTTGAACCCACAAACCATGAGATCATGACCTGAGGTGAAACCAAGAGTCAGACACTTAACCAAATGACCCCCCCATGTGACCCTGATGATCATTTATTTGACCTCGTCCTATTTGACTTCCCATCAGCACTTGACCATTTTGATACCTGCTTCCTTGAAACACATTCCTTACCAGGCTTCCTGGACTCGAGAGCCTCCTCATGTCTCGCCTACCCCTTCAGTGGCCACTGTGTCTAGTTTCCTTCGCTAGGTTTTCCACATCTTGCAGTACTTTAAGAGTTAGATACCGCAGAGCTCAGTCCTTGCGTGTCTTCTCTCTCATCCATTCTCACTCCCTAGCTGATCTCATGTGATCGCATGCTAAGTAATCCAGCCTAGAGTCCACACTAAACTTCTTACTTTAAACTCCAGATGCCTATATCTAACTACATTCAAAAAAAGGCAGCTTGGATGTCTGATAAGCATCTCAAAATCACCTTGTGAAAAGAGCAAGTCCTGATGTTTCCCCTAAATCCCATGATCTCTAACAGACAAATTAAAACTACCACCAACCTGTGGTCCAGCCCAAAAAAACAAACACAAAAACAAAAACAAACTAAACAAAACAAAACAAAACAAAAAAAACCTTGGTGGAGTCTTTTATATCTGTTTTTCTCATCACTTATATTCAAACCACAAACAATCCTATTATATCCACAGTTATAATGTACACATGATCATAATTTTCTCACTATGTCCCCTTCTTCCATCCTTATTCAGGATGGAAGTTATTTCAGGATTACTATAGTAACCTCCTTATTTTGTTGCTGTTGTTGCTTGTATGCTTGCTTCCCACTCCAACCTGCTCCCCAGATAGTAGTCAGAGTGATTTGTTTAACATACAAATTAGGGTCACCTGGGTGGCTCAGGTGGTTAGCCATCTGACTCTTGATTTTGGCGCAGGTCATGATCCAGAAAGCATGACGTCATGGGGTCAGAACCTGCATTAGGATCTGAGCTAGGCATGAATTAGGCATGGAACCTGTTTGAGATCTCTCTCTCTCTCTGTCTGTCTCTCTGTCTCTGTCTCAGTTTCTCTCTCCCTCTAAACTGCTGCGGGCACTCTCTTTAAATTAAATAGATAGATAGATAGATAGATAGATAGATAGATAGATAGATAGATAGATAGATAGATAGATAGATAGATAGATAGATAGATAAAACAAACTCAAATGTGAATTTGGTGAGACTACTCAACTGACTTTCCCTCTCATCGAAAATGAAAGTCAAAGTCTTATAATGACTTTCACATTCTTCATGATATGCACCCCACACATACCCTCTCTGACTAAAGAAATAAATGAAGAAATGAGTGAATGGTTGGTAGAGAAGAGGAACATAAGATTAGATTAACCTTATGGAATTAATCAGATGATGAACAAGGTTCCAACTAAGCCAAGAAGTGTCTTCAGGTTTATTTGAATACAATGGGTAGTCATCAACGTCATTCGGGCACCATAACTATCTCCTGTTAACTGTTTCTAGGATCCAATTCATATGTCACCTTCTACATTAATCCTCACTCTTTACCAATCTCCCATTCCCACATGAAATCCATCCAAAGGAAACTTTGCTACTCCTTTAATGTGTCACATTTTCAAACTTCCGTGCCTTGCCCTCTCTCTCTCTCTTTTTTTTTTCCTGCCTGCAATGCCCTTCCTTACTCTGTTGATTTGAAATATGTCTTCTCTAGAAGACTCACGTCAAGTGACTCTCATTTGTGTAAAGCACTCCCTGGGTGCCCTAGAGAATCATGTGTTTTCTTCTTTGCAATTCCAGGGTATATTTATCCACCTCTATTACAGATGTTATCAACTCAGTATAGTTAATTTGTTTACACAATGGCAAACCCCTGGATAACAAGGTCCATTATTAGTTCTAGATAAGACCTCTGTTCTTTGTATACAGTGCCTACAACCTAGTACGTGCTCAATGCATGCTTCATGAATGGAAATGAGGCAGGAGAATAGAATGAAAATTAGTAGAGGGAATATATAAGAGAAACCAGGAGAGTCAAATGTTATCAAACACAAAAGAAGAGGTAGTTTCACGAGGTAAGGAGCGGTCCGTTCTTTAGAGTTTTGTGTTTTGTTTTACTTGAGTTTGAAATAAGCTACAGGTATCATTGCATTTACCAAGTAGGAGGTATGTGGAAATAAAATAGTCAAATTTCAGTAGCATATTGGCAGAAATTATCTTATATCCAAGCAGTGACTTAATATGAGGAATTGTGTGTTCAAACCATCAGGAGAAGTGTTAGTTAAGTGCGGTGTACACTGCACTCCCAGAATCCAAAGACAACCCTGCAGAATTGTCTTGCCACCATAACCCCAGCAGACCACTGGTCTGTCCAGGTGGACTCACTGGTGTTCTTGGCCTAGGGTATCACTAGGTAAGAGTCAAGTGTCAGTAGGTTGGGTTCTTATCTGGAGAAATCTACTTCTGAGTTTATTTGGGTTTCGGACAATTAAGTTCCTTGCAGTTATACAACTGAGGTCTTCATTTTCAGCTTGTGGGATGGCTAGCCAGGGAAAACTCTCTGCTTTGCATGGGTTTACGATGCATGGGTTCATGATGATACTAGGTTGATCCAGAAAATCTGTCTCTATATTACAACACGACTATAGAAATGGTCTCTCTTCATATTCATGGGTTGTCAGCTTTAAGGTATGGAACATTGGGGGCTATATTTTTTTCTTTAGAATAATGTCTACCACATTCTGTTTAAAAAAAAAAACAGCTGTAGAACCAATAGATAATATTTTTCACCTTCTGAATTAGTAAGATTCAATAGAGAAAATTTCTGTTTCTCATATATATAATATATATTATAATATATAATATATTTATATTTATATTAATACATTCATATAAAATATGAATGTATTAATATAAATATATTTATATATTTATGAATGTTTTATGTAAGAATGTATGTATTTATTTATTTATTTCTTATAAGAAATTGGCTCCCATAAATGTGGACGTTGACATGTCCCAAGATCTTCAGGATGTGTTGGCTAGCTGGAAAACCACGAGATCTGATGGCATAGTTCTTGTCCAATGGCTGGCAGGCTTGAATCTCAGGTAGAGCTGCTGTTTCAGTCTGAATCTGGGGTAGAGGCCAATGTCCCAGTTGAAAGACATTCAGGCAGGCAAGAGTAATTCCCTAGTATCCCTGGGAGAATCATCCTTATTCTATTCAGGCCTTCTCACTGATTACATAAGGCCCACTTACATTAGGAAAATAATCTGTTTTACTCACTGTACAGACTCAAGTATTTCCCATCACAAAACACCAGAAAAACGTTTCACCAAGCATCTGGACCTCTGTGGCCCAGTAAAGTTGACACATAAAATTAGCCATCATATCTTCCAAATTTCATGCCAGCGCATGAAGCGGATGCACCTAAGCCCTATCAAGAACCCAAGCTACAGAAGCACCAGGCAGCTTGATAAGGTGCATGAGCACAGCGTCTTTCAAATATTTTATGCCCAATCTACTGTAAGGAACACATATTTCGCCACAGCCCAGTATAAGCATACACATACACATAAACATACATATAAAGAAATGAAATAAACACCATTTCATGAATTATTGGTTATCCGAACTAAGGGTAAATGTACTTTTATATTTTCTTATTGGTTCCATTTTAATTTTAATCCATTCTTGCCTTGATCCACACCTTCATGACCTTCCAAAAAACAAGGCATCATTAGTAAGGTGACTGATTTTGAGGGTCAAACTTTGGGAAGTAATATTCCTTCAGTTATATGTTTCACAATGTCTGACATGCAATACTCTCTTTGTTAAGTTGAATGGAATACAGAAAATGGGCTTCCAATTCAGTCTTCAGACATACTAAGAAAATTCCGAATCCTTGTATCGGGGTAGGTCCATAACTATCAAACAAAATGAAACAACAGGTACCAAGAGATGCCCTTTGGCTGTCTCCAACGCTATTCAGGAAGCTAAGTTTACAAGCCCACTGAAACACAGGGGACCAATTCTTTCTTGGGGAAAATGACCAACAACGGAATGTTCGCGTGCAAAGAGCAGACAGGACTAATTATTACAAAGAGGTGTTGAAGCATATAGAAATTGTCCACTTCTATGCCACTTATAATTAGTGCTTGTCTCCCTTGGATCATCATGTCAATGCATAAGGCACAGTTAGAGAACATTGTTACCCAACAATGACAGCTCTCAGGTTTCATGTTTCTGTTATACACCCATTGGGTGAACTGTCTCTGCAATGGTTAAGGCCCTAGAGAAGAATTCTTCTCCCACTTTGCACCACTCACTCTCCCTGATTAAGCTGTTCTGCAGGGAAACGGCTTACTTTTTTAAATGCTTGCTTTTTGTTCCTTGGATAAGCAGCAGACATATATCTGAGTGCAGCATTTCTATTTAACTGAACTCATGCCCTAAAGAGATTCTAGGGATCAGCTCCAGGGAGTCCAGTTGAATTGATCTTCTTCATCTCTATTGCAACATTACTGGCAGACGTTCACAGTCAGATTTCATTCTGTCTGACTGAGAGAAACGGAGGAATTTGGCTTTCTGAACCAAGACCACATGATGGAATGGTCTGCACTCAGTTGCAAAAGATTGTGAATGAGGAGGAGACAGGGGCATTATATGATCCAGGATGTGAGGTTGTAGGGTTAGCTTATGGTGCTTGTAACCAAACCTTAATATTGTGTGGAGACTAGACAACCTTGAAATCCCTATAATGTGATGGTCTGGGGACTCTTACCATATAGATTGTCAAAAATTTTGTTATATGTCCCATACAGAAGCAATAGAACTCATTCACTTAATATAGATTTAATGAGCATATACTATGTGGTATTTAGAGCTCTACTATTATTGGAGAAGTGAATAAAGTACTCCAAAGATGGTCAGCGGGACTCAAACAGACTCCGGTCTCTAGCTTAGAGACCTCGCTTCTGGGTTCTTCTTCCTTTGTTTGGTGCATGTGCGAAAACCCCCACATATATGGAAGCTGACGACTATAAAATACCCTCCCCACTTGACTCTACGCTCAACGTTGGAGAGCCAAACTGTCTGACCAAACTCTCTGAGTGCCACTTGGTGTTTCCTCCAGTGTTCCAGCCTGGTTCCATAACATACTAGATTGTTGAACAAGAAACACAACCGCACTGGCCCATTGTTGCCCCCGGTTTGGGAGAATGGCGAGGTGGTGGCAAAGCAAAGGCTCACAAGGGAGAAAGTGCATGCTCTGCCTGAATTTCCTCAGCCTACTTCTCCGTTGTCTTAGGCAGGTCCTGCTCCATGGAACTGGTAAGGCCGAAGCCCCGAAGTGTCAGGCATACACAAAAGAGCAGAAGGGGGACATGGTCAATCCCCAGAGGACTTAATAGGTGTCCCAGGTAGAAAATTTTGTGGAAGGAAATGTAATGGACTCTGGTGTGCATGTGTGTGTGTGTGTGTGTGTGTGTGTGTGTGTGTGTGTGTGTGTGTGTGTGTGTGTGAGAGAGAGAGAGAGAGAGAGAGAGAGAGAGAGAGAGAGAGAGAGAGAGGATGTTCATCTAAGCCAGGGTTGCCAGTCGAGATAGAGTTTGTGGCTTCATGGACGGGCACCATTAAGGACCCCAAAAGTCTATGGAGTCTGAATGGGCTCCCCTGTGTCATTGTGAGAGTATAAAGTCGAGGGCGGTATCGGATCAGATTCCCATCACAAGTCACAAAGCCGAGTCCACTATAGTCAAACTTCACCTAAACTTTCCCTCAGGAATGCGACCAGAGGAGTATCTGAATAGTCCTCTCATCTGGCGGTATATCCTAACTTTGTCCGTCTTTGTGACAGCAAATATGAGAAAGAAATTAATAATGGGATGAAAACAGAGTAAGCCTACAATTTTAGAGGTCCTGGTCAAAAAATGTTAAAAGGGGTTTTCAGGTTACCATGGGGTGACAACAACACCCGGGAAGTTAACGAAATTTTGTGAACTAGAATGGTCCACATTCAATGTAGGATGGCCTCCAGAAGTGACGTTAGATGCTCAAATAGTGCAGCAGGTTTGGCTAATAGTCACTGGGAACCCAGGCCACCCTGATCAATTTCCGTACATCGACTCCTGGCTTGAAATTGCCCCAAATCTACTGCCTTGAAGGTGATTCATCATTAGCAAACAGAGCCAGGCAAAGGTTTCAGAAACTTTATCTGGAGCTCTCCCAGGGAGCCAAAGAAGCGACCCACTGCTCCTCTAATATTTGAAGGAGATATGGAGGAAGATATTGTCTTTCCACCCCCTCATGACTCTTCAAGCTCTCTCCCCTTCCCCGGAGCTTGAAACTCCTCCTGCATCTGTCTCTCCAGCCATAGCCAGAGTCAGTGCAGATGCCACTGCAGTCAGTGCCGCCCATCTCCCCGCCACTCTCAGACCCAGAAAACCCACCCCAACATGGGCCAGCAGCCAGACTGCGCCTCAGACCCAGACCTAAAACTCTCCGAATGCATGTAAAGGAGACGAGAGAGCCTGAAAGACAGAATAAGGATGGACCGAGTCCAGACAAGCCATTCCATGATGAGTTATCTACCTTTCTCTACAACCAACCTCCTCAATTGGAAACACAACACTCCACCATACTCCGAAAAGCCACAAGCAATGGTTGACTTGATGGAGTCCCTCTTCCCGACCTACTGACAGACTTGGGAAGATTGTCAACAGTTACTCCATACTTTGTTGAATTAAAAATAAGGATGACAGAAACATGACAGTACCTAGAAGATCACACATCTCCAGGAATCAATGACCGTGCTGTCTGGGCTCAAGCTGCATGCCTGAAGAACACCCAACATGGGATTTCACCACAGAAGGAGGACAGGGCCACGTCTGAGGATACCAGGAAGCCCTTCTTCAGGGAGTCTGAGCTGGAGACAACAATCCCATGAACATGACTAAAATATCATGAGTCACACAGCACCCTGGGGAGTCTCCCGGAGACTGCTATGAAATAATCTGTGAAGCGTACCATGTATACGTCCCGTTTGACCCCGTGGCACCAGAAAGTCAACAGATGGTAAATACCTTTTTTGTGGCACCGGCTGCCCCAGATATCCGACGAAACCTCCAGAAGTTGGAGGGCTTTGCCAGATGAATATCACTCAGCTTTTAGAGGTCGTCAATACAGTTTTCACCAACAGAAATTTGCAGCTGAAAGAGAAGCGAAGACTGAAAAAGAAGGCCACCTTTCTCACAGCAGAACTAAAGAACAGATGCTGCTGTTTTTTAGCAGCATCGAAAAACTCCAACCACAAAAAGGGGGGTAGCCCATAGCCCCCTTAGCAAGGGACGAGTGTGCATACTACAAAGGCAAGGGAAACTGTAAGAATGTCCGAATTCGTGGGGACCTCAAAACCCAGCCAGGAACCTCGAGGAATCTCGAGGTGAGAACCTTCTTGATCTGGCCAGGGTAGAATTGGACTGAGGTGGACCGGACTCTTTCTTTCTTGGCCCCCATGAACCCACACCTGAAATGAGGTGGAGGGTTGAACAATAACTTTCATGGTTGAAATACTTTTCAACTGGGGCTGAATACTCCTTGGTTACTTCCCTGGTAGCGCCCATAGGACAAAAGGCAGCAACCATACTTGGGGCTACTGGGACACAACAATGCAACAGCCCTTCTGTCAAGCTCAACAAGGTGCACTTGGGGGTCACAAGGTCCGGCATGAGTTCCTCTACTTACTTGACTGCCCGATTCCTCTCCTGGGCCACAATCTACTCTCCAAACTTGGGGCCCAGATACCTTTTGAACCCACTGGACACACTAGCCTCCAATTAAACCCAAGGCAGAAGGAAACTCTGGAATTGCCATACCACTGCCAAGGGAAGAAGAATGGAGACTGTTCTGTGCCCAGGCCGTACCTTGTCGCCCCTAAGAATTCAGGCTTATGTTCCCCTCCCTATGGGTTGATGATAATCCACCTGAAGTAGCTTGGAATCGGGTCCCAATCATTGTCGACCTGATCCCTGCAGCTCAACCTCAGACACCAAGGCAGTACCCCCTTCCACTAGAGGCTAGAATGGGCATACAAGAGCACCTAACCAAGCTCAGAGAAAGATGTATCCTAACTGAGTGCCAATCAGTTTGGAATACCTCACTCTTGCCAGGCAAGAAGCCAGGAGGAGGACACCAACCAGTATAGGATTTGCGGGCCATTAGCAAAGTGACTCTTTCCTTACACCCAGTCATTCCGAACCCTCAGTATACTCTCCTCAGCCAAATTCGGTGGTCAGCCAGAAGGGTTGAGTGCTTCGATCTAAAGGATGCTTTCTTCTGCCTCTGCCTGGCTCCGCAAAGGCAATCATTGTTTGCCTTTGAATGGACTGAGCCCGTTACAGAGCGCCAGATGCAGCTGACCTGGACACTACTTTCCCAAGGTTTCAACAACTCGCCCATTCTTCTGCGGGAAGCCCTAGGTTCAGATCTCGCTGACTTTCCGAAAGAAACCGCAGGGTATGTCCTTCTGCAATATGTAGAAGACCTCCTTTCCAGTGACACCCAGGAAAACTATATGAAAGGTACACAGGCCCTCCTACAGCTCTGATCCTACTTGGGGTACCAGGCCTCTTGGAAAAAGGCACAGATTCGTCAGCAGCAGGGCCAATACTTAGGCTTCCTCCTCACAAAAGGAAAAAGAGAATGACGGGAAAGAGGAAAGTGTGGCACCACACTGCCACAGCCCCAAACAAAACAAGGCTTGTGTAAATGTTTAGGGGCCAGAGGGTTCTGTCACATTGAGAATCCTCAGATTCTCAGCCATAATGAGGTTCCTCTATGACCAGTTGGGAGGAACAAACTGGGAGCTCCTCGCATGGACTGAGGGGGTGAAGGCCGCTTTCACAGAAATAAAGTTGGCTCTGGGACAAGCCCCAGCCCTTGGTTTGCCTGACATAGACAGACCCTTTAACTTCTTCACACACAAAAAGTAGTGCTCACTCAGAGCATGGTGCCTCGGCAATGTCCATTGTTCTAACGCCAAAAAAAACAAAAAAACAAAAAAAACAAAAACAAAAACTTGATCCTGTGGCTGCAGGATGGCCCCTGTGCCTCAGACTTCAGAGCCACAGTCCTGCTCATCAAGGATGCAGACAAGCTCACACTGAGCCAAACATTTAATGTTAAGGTCCCACACACAGTCGTGTGGCTCACAAGCACCCAAGGATATCATTTCCTCTCCATTTCTCAGCTGACACAATCCCAAGGCCTTCTATATGACAACCCAAGGCTCACTCTCGAAACAGTGTAAGAACACTAAACCTGGCCACGTTCCTTCCCACAGAGGAGGGAGAACCTGACCATGAGTGTTCTGGAGTAGTGGATGAAGTCTACGCCAGCTTCCCAGACCTCCAAGACCAGGGTATAACAAGCCCAGGGATTACCCTGTTCAGCGATGGGAGCAGCTATTTAGAGGAGTGCAGCCAAAGAGCAGGGTATGCGGTCATCACAGCCACGGAAGATCGGACAGCCATGGCCTTGTCGGAAGGATGTTGGGCACAATAGGCTGGACTCAGTACGCCTTAACCTGAGCCATCATCCTCAGCAAAGGTAAATGAGTTAACATCTACATTGATTCCCCATATGGCTTTGCTACTGTGCATGTACATGGGGCCATCTATAAAGGAAAAGGCCTCCTTACCGCTTCAGAGAAAACTATCAAAAACGAGGAAGAAATACAGCTTCTTGAGACCATATGGCTACCAGACAAAGTAGCTATCCTACACCGTAAGGGACCTCAGAAATGAGATGACCCCATAAATCAAGGTAATCACCTTGCCGACAAAATAGCCAGAGTGGCTGCCTGAGGTGACCTAGGTGAAGCTCCTACCTATACTCTGACTCTTGTGCCCCAGAAGAAAGCCTCCACACCCATGTACACAAGTGAAGAAAGAAGTTGGGCCTCGACAGAATTGGGCACACTAAGCAAAGACGGATGGTGAGTCTTGTCCCGTCATCTATGTGAAAGCACCTAGTGAAGGAAGATAACTAACTCACCCTCTTAGGGAAAACTGCTCTAGAGGTCCTCCTCAAAAAGAACTACAATATCAGCCAGCTGCCGGCATTATGCCAGGCTGTCAGTGAATAATGTGTATGTGTGCCAAAAACAATGCTTGCTCGGCCCCACGGCCCCTGCCTGGCTCACAAAGGATGGATTTAGGGGTGGACTTTACCAACATACAACCAAATAAAGGGTTGAGGTACCTCCTTGTAATAATCTGCACCAATTTGGGACGGGTCCAAGCATTCCAGACCAGAATGGAATGAAGTCACGAGGTGGCCAAAGCTCTTCTATGGGAGATTGGGCTTAACCACACACAGTAATAATGGACCTGCATTTGGAGCGGACATTATACGAACCCTAACAATGTCCCTTAACATTGCCTGGAAACTGCACACTGCTTAACGCCCCCAGGGCTCAGGGAAAGGTAGAGCAGATGAACTGTACCTTCAAGGAAACCCTGGCCAAGTTCCACCAAGAGACTAACCCCCATAGCCAGATTTGCTTCCGCTGGTCCTCCTGTGTGCCCAATGCCCGCCTGGGGCACTGAGATTCTCCCCTTTTGAGTTATTATATGGGCGATCCTCCCCCCCACCCCCACGCACACACACACATTTAGGAAAGCTCCCAGGAGACCTACACCAGATTGCAGACAAGGAAATAAGCTAACAGCTCCAGAAATTGGGGGCAGTCCTAAACAAGTTAGAGATACACCATAGAGAGGGTCACAATTTCCTTAGGGAGCCCGTTCACTGCTTTCAGCCAGGAGACTCTGTGTGGATCAAAGATTGGAAGAAGGAACCTCTTATACCATGGTGGACTGGGCCTCACACTGTTATTCTAACAACTCCTATAGCCCCCAGAACTTCAGGTGTCACCCCATGGGTCCATCACTCCACAGTTAAGTGGTCCAACTCAGAAGAACCCACAACCTGGCGAAATGATCCAGATCCAGCCATCCCGTTAAAACTGACCCTCAAAGTGTACTGACCCCTGAGATGTCCAGCCCTGCTCCAGCCACACCGTGGTAGATGGCTGGCCTGCACACAGCAGAAGCTTGAGGAATCAATGCGTGAACCAAGCCCAGGGGTTTGAATGCAACTCTGCCAACCCTTGCCCCCTACTGGTGTCATAAGCCTGGTCTTACTTCTTACTGTAGGGCTGATAGAGACCGTGCCAACAACCTCGATATGGTGCAAAAGATGCATCCTGGGCCTCACATACCTCCTCTGGATGGGAGGGTTACCAAGTATTGCCTGTATATTATGATAACTGCTCTCACTCTCACAACTGCCGCTTATCCACTTTGCCCCCACAATTGTCATAGGACAATAAGGGGGTCCAGGGGGTTCAGCACCTTTCCGTCCCTCCACAAAGATTGCTACATGTGAAAAACATCCACTCTCTGTCAGTCACCTGGTGCCCCAAGTGCTAAGTATTGGACCGAGGATATAACCAAAACTATCAGTAACCCAAGTCACAACAAGGGCCTCCAGAGAGGGAAGCGAGCTGGCTACACTTACCTTCCTCAATGGGGAATCTCAAACAGGGGAGGGCTGCACTACAGGGCCCTTCAAAAATTTGTAAAGCATACCCAGGATAGGGTAATACAAGCCATAAAGGCGACCACTCTGCCAGCAGCCTACCAACCTTTGAAACTTCAGCCGTCAATCAGATGCCTACCAATGCCCCACTCCAGTATTGGGCCGACACTGCTCTACTAGTCCTCCATAAGATAGATAATCACATGCAAACCTGCTGGATGTGCTTGCCCCTCAGCCAGAGGACTTACTTAGCTACTCCAATCCGTTTGACCTAGGAAGCTCCTGAAAACCTCAAAACCAACACCTCTGTCTTAATTGGACCCCTGGGCACTAGGGGTGCCAATGCCGACAATCTAATCCATACAGTCCCTGAATTCCCTCTCTAGGAGGAAGAGATAGAACCTTAATGAGGACTACACCCTATGTTGAACCCTTGGGGTGTTCTATCTGTGTTCTAATTCGGCCTATCGATGCTTAGAGGCCAACTGGACTCCGAAATGTTATTCCATATATCGGACCCCAGAGATATTTGTATACACTGAAGATCAGTTCCTAACTACCTTTAGCCCCAAGTCTCAGGCTAAACGGGCAGTCCTGCTACCCATTCTGATAGGCTCAGGAATTGTGACAGGAATAGGAACTGGATAAGGGGGCATAGGTTTATGCATAGGACTGTACCATAGACTATCTCAAGAGCTAAATGAAGACATGGAACAGGTGGCCGAGTCTCTGGTAACTTTACAAAACCAAATAAACTCTCTGGTGGCAGTAACCCCCCAAAATAGACAAGCCCCCGACCTCCTCACTTCAGAAAATGGAGGGACTTGAAAATTTTCGGGGAAGGAATGTTGCTATTTTTTAAACCAGTCAGAAATACTCCCAACTAAGGGTAAGGAATTAATAATAATAATAATAATAATAATAATAATAATAATAATAATAATAATAATAATAATAATAATAATAATAATAATTCACCTTAGACAAGGGGAAAGTAACCATCAATGGAACAAATGAGATCTCACGGATTGGGATCCTGGCTTCCTGCCCTGGCAGGGCCCCTCTTCTCCATAATTTTACTTGTACCCATTGGCCCCTGTATACTGAATACCAGAATACATTTTATTGAAAACACTGTTGCTCACCAAACTGCTGCAGGCATCTTAGCCTTCTGAGGGTACCAACCTAAATAACTGAAAGGTGATACCTACTAAAAATCTTCTTAAAAGACATAAAATGGGACAATGTTGGAGAAGTGAATAAAATACTGCACCAAAGACGGCCGGTGGGACTAAAACGAACTCTGGTCTCTATTTTAGAGACCCCACCTCCTGGTTCTTCCCCCTTTGTTTTCTGTGTGCAGGAAATCCCCCACAGATATGGCAGCTGATGACTGTAAATTTCCTGCCCCACTTATATTCAGCGCTCAGACGTTTGGAGAAACAGGGTCTCCTGAGCCCGCCATTCCACAAGATCTGCAATCCAAAGAAGATCTCCGAGCGCCACTAGGTTTTTCTGCCAGCGTTCCAGCCTGGTTCTGGACCATTATAAACACAGAAGTGAGCAAGACAGACCAAGCCCCTTTTTATACAGTATAAGGAGGCAGAGGACCAATTAACTGGTAAACAAGTAATTAACAAGTGTACAAGGGTAATGGGGTGCTGGGACTCAACCAGCTCCAAGTTGTCGAAAGCAAACATGTGCTATATCATCCATCTCATGTATGGATCATAGTTCTAAGTGTTGTGACACTTATAATTGATACACGTGATAACTGCCAGGGGATTTCCACTTTTCCCAAGTTACATTTATTTTGAAGAACTTATGTGAGTGTATGAAAGATACTGGGGATTCCGAGAATCAGTAGATGCTGGTGGACCAGGTTTGAAATAGCGGCCCCAGAGGTCAAAAGACACAATATCCAATCATGTTTTGTTTGTTTGTTTGTTTGTTTGTTTGTTTGTTTGTTTTTAACAACTTCATTAATGTCTAACTGATATACACAAACTGTACATATTGAAAGTACGTAATTGGTGGAGCACCTGGATGGCTGTCACTTGAGCATCAGACTCTTAATTTTGGCTCAGGTCATGATCCCAGGTTCGATTAAGCCCTTTATTGGGCTCCATGCTAAGCATGGAGTCTGCTTCAGATTCTCACTTTCTCCCTTGCCTCTCTCCCCCCGTAATGAACGCTTCATCTCTCTCTCTGAAAAAAAAGCCCTAATAAATAAATTACTTAATTAATAATTAATAATTAATACTAATACTAATGCTAATAGATACAATTACATAATTTGGTAAATTTTGGTCACATATCCACCAATGTATACATAACAAGGAAAAGAATATGTCTGTCACCACAAAAATGTCCTTGTATCCCTTATATATCCCTCCGCCCCCACGTCTTCCCAATTCCCATCCTAGGCAAACTGTGGTCTGTTTTCTGTCCCTACATATTATCTTGATTTTCTAGAATACTATACAAATAAAATTATATAGACATGCTCCTTATTATTTAGGAGTAGGGAGTTGACTTACTTCACTTAGTATTTTGAATATTATCCATAGTGTTGTGTGTATCAATAGTCTGTTACTACTTTTTTTATCCGTTCACATGTCAGTGGACATTTGTATTATTTCCACATGTGGCGTATTTATTTCTTTTTATGAGAGAGAGAGAGATTGAGAGAGAGGGAGTGAGAAGGAGAGGGGAGGGTGAGAGGAGAGGTGGGGGAGATTTAGGGAAAGGGAGATGGAGAGGGAGAGGGAGATAGAGAGGGAGAGGGAGAGGGGGAGGGAGAGAGAAAGAGAAAGAGAGAGCAGAGGGAAAGAGAAAAAGAAACTTAAGCAGCCTCCATGCATAGTGTGGAGCTCAATGTGAGTCTCAATATCACGACCCTGGGATAATGACCCAAGCAGAAATCAAGAAATCTACCAACTGAGGCACCAAGTGCTCCTTAGCCTATTGAAAAAAAAGCTTCTATAAACATTCATTTTTTTCTTTTCTTTTCGTTTCTTTTCTTTTCATTTCTTTTCTTCTCTGTTCTTTCTGTCTTTTTTTTTTTTTTTTTTGAATTTGTATGATCGTATACTTTGATCCCTGTAGGGAAAATATTTCAGAGCAGATTTGTCTGAGTCATAGAATAGGTTGCATGTTCAGCTTTTTAGGATATTGTCAAACTGTTTGTCCTGGTAGTTTTATCACTTTTACATTCTCATCAGCAGTGTGTGAGAATTCCAGTTCTTTCATATGCTAGCTAACACTTCGGATCCCTGTCTTTTGATTTTAGACATCTTGTAGGCATGAAGTAGTAGTTGATCTCATTGTGTCTCATTTATCTCATTGTAGTTTATATTTGCATTTCCCCTCATGATGCTGAAAACATTTTCATGTGTGTATCTGCTGTACATATATCTTTTTTGGTAATGTGTCTTCTCAAATCGTTTGCCTTTTTTTGGATTATTTAGTTTCAGAATATTGAATCTTGCGGATTGCCCATATGTTCTAGATATAAGTCCCATTTCACAGAGATGATTGGTAAATATATTCTCCCAGTCTCAGTCTTGTGATTTCAAAGTCTCTGTTCGTGGAAAAGCAAAAGTTTTAGTGTGATAAAATCCAATCATATGTTTTTATTGTAAAGAATCATATTGTTGGTGGTGTCGCTAAGAAATGTTTGCCTAACCCCAGATCATAATGGTTGCTTACTTTAGGTACTTTAAAAATGTTATCCTACGGTATTCTAGATTGCATTGGTTCTGATGAGAAATCTTTTCCCTCCCTTTCCCTGGATGAAAGCAATTTAATTGTGGGGTGCCTTGGTGTAGCTTTCCTCATATTTCCTGTCCTTGAAGTTCATTGACCTTACTGGAACTATATATTTTTAGTTTGCATCAAACTTACCAACTATAAATTCAAATTAGTTTCATTCTTTACTCAAATTAGTTTTCTTGTCTGTGTTCCTTGGAGATACAATTACATGTATGTTGGATGGTTTGCAGGCATAATTTGTCTGTGTGTTTCATTTCAGACGATTTCCATTGCTATGTCTTTAGGTTCATCAACCTTTTTTTCTGCACTGTCTATATGCCTTTAATTCCATTCAGGAATCATAGACCAGATTTCTTATTTTAGTCATTGCTTTTGTCATGCGAAGTTTGGTTTAGGTCTTACATACCACTTGCATGTTTCTATTTAACATGTCATTCTGCCCTACAATATCTTGGATATACTGATAATAGTTATAACAACTATTTGAATGTTCGGATGTATAAATTATATCATTTGTGTAATTTCTGGGTCAGTGTCAGTTGAGTTCCCCTTCCTTACGTGTCTTATTTTCCTGCTTCTTTGCATGCCTGATAATTTTTTATGGGCTGCCAAACATGGTCAGTTTTAGCCTGTCAGATGCTGGATACTTTTAGATTCCTAAAAAAATCCTTGCCTCTGATTTGGGACAGGGTTTAGTTACTTACAAATAGCTTGATCCTTTCAGGTCTTTCTTTAAAGATATTTTGGGCAAGGCACAGGCAGCACTAGTTTACGGATAATTTTTGTCCAGCACTGACACAAAAATCAAGTATTTTCCAAATGGCATGTACATTGTGAGGTCTTCCACACTGGCTGTCAGGCATTATTCCTGACCCTGTATGGCAGTGGGTATTGTTCCTTGCCCTGGTCTCAGTGTCCTCAAACACAAGAGTTTATCAATATTCCATTGAGTACTCAAGGCAGACCATCTGTTGATCTCTGGAGTTCTCTCTGTGAACAACTTTCTCTTCTTTGGTACTCTGCTCTGTGAAATATAGCAGTCTTCCTGTCAGTGACTACCCCCTCCACAATTCATGGAAAATGTTGGGCTATGCCAGCTTCCTCCTCTCTATACCACAGACTCAAAATCCAGCCTAGTCAATAACCTAGGGCACTATAGGAACCATGTCACTTACTTCCCAATATCAGGGATCACTGCCCTTCACTGCCTCATGTCTGATGTTTTGAGAACAGCTTCTTATATATTTTGTCTACGCTTTTAGCTGCTTCCATAAGGAGTATATATGTAGTGTTTGTTATTACATTTGGATGGAAGTAGACGTGTTAACACCAGTTAACAACTTAGTATTGAGTCTTACTTCTCTGGCTTTGTTCTTTCATCTTTTTATTCTCCTTTGATGATAGATTTGATGGGGACATATGGAGAATGGCCATTGCTAGACATAGGGAGAAACTAGCATTGAGCTGGCAGATTGGAAGTATAGTTAGAAAAGAGAAAAAAAGGAAAGAATGAGAATATGCAGTCAAATCTTGAAGAAAGGAATTGATGGCGATTGTCAAAGCCATGTGAAATCCCAGCTCCCACTTTAACACACATAATATGAGAATTGAAACTAATGTCTTCGACTTGGAAACCTTAATCTGCCAGTGAGCTTTACTAATTTTTACTGGTCTTCATAACTCCGTAACAAAAGCCGAGGTTTGGAATTTCTCACCTTTGTTTCTCAGAGAGAAAACACACCACTGTCACCCAGAAAGCAGTACTTGGGTGAAAACTAGGCGTTTTAAATGAATTTTTTTTTACTGCTTTGTTCACGTGATTCTTTAGCAGTGTTCGCATGGGAATAGAACAAACTGTGGCACAGAAGAAAACACACTGGACACGGAGGAGGAGTCTAGGGTTGTTGTCTAACACGGTCAAAAACAAGTTATGGGGAAGGCACTTGACTTTCCTAGGTCTCAATTCCCTCACCTGGAAATTGGAATAAGGACTCCATATGAAGGGCCATTGTGAGATCAAATGAGTTGATGCATGTGCCAGTTTTACAGAGCCTAACACTTAATATTACATGCAAGCGTCTGTGTATTATTTCTTCTAGAGGGAGGGATTTGCATTTTTTTTCAGTGGAAGGAAGGAGATGAATATACAACTGGACTATCAAATAAGAGGTGGATAGAGGACTGGCTTACTGCTCTACCTCCTTGTACTCTTTCAGCCATCCTGGCCCTGGGCTTCCTCCAAATTAAAGAATCAGTGTCAGAAGACCTGAGATTCCCCTGTAGGTATCTGACCCCAGACAGAATATTAGCCTGTCTTAGCTGTTCAAATGAGGCTAATGATGGCTATCATCTGTGGAGCACTTGTTCCGTGTTGTCAGGTGTTGGATTAAGCACCTTGCCAATAGTGTCATTTAAACTTTTTGACCCTTTGATATTATTTCCGTTTTATAAATTAGGCAACTGAGTTTCAGATATGTTAAGAAATTGGTCCAAGATAACACAAACACGAGTGGTGTGGCTGGGATGGGCACCAACTCTGCTCCTATGCCAACATGCATGCTCTCACCAATGTTACACTGCCTTCCCATGAGCGTGTTAAGGGTTTGGAAAGCTAAGGGCCACCCCTGATAAAGTAACGTGGAGTATGTTGGTGCCCTAGCTAAGTTCTTTTTCCCTTACCTTACCGAAAACATTTTCATATCAACTGAAACACTAGTCCCTGCGCAAGACAACTTTCCTCGAATTTCTCTTAACACTATACACTGGTCAGAATATAAAAAGCAACGACTTCAGAACTTGAAAGTTAGCAATAGGAGGTGAATGAGGGAAGGGAAGCAAGACAAGAATGACCCTGTGATGGTTACTATTACGTGTCTACTTGAGTTGACCGTGGGGTGCCCAAGACTAAACATTTTTCTCGGGATATTTGTAGAGTGTTTCTGGGTGAGATTAGCATTTGATTTGGTGGACTCTGTAAAGTACTATCGTCCGCAGTGAGTGTGGGCAGCATTCAATCTCCTGAGGTCCCGAAGAGAACACAGGGTAGAAAAAGGAGGAATCCATGTCCCACTGCTTCTTTTCTCAGCCTTAGAAGGTGATCCCGCTTAGAGGCACAGCAGTGGGTAGGGGTAGGTTTGGTTCCCCGGAAGTGCCTTTGGTCCAACCACCCACAGTGATGTGATTTCCCTCCAGGACTGAAATGAAGGCCCATGTGCCCTTATGGGTCAGGGATAGCGTTGGAAGGGCGGAGCCAAACGTATGCGTGGGCCAGACTGAAACTGTCTCAGGATCTCCTCCTCCAACTCCATTACGGCCGTGGAAAATTATGGAGAGAGTGTGACTTCCACTCAGGATTTTCCCCAATGGTAATTGCCCCCAATCTGTTATGTCTTTTAGACGTCCATGCTAGGTGCCTTTAGGGTCAGAGCCCAGGCTAGCGTTAGGGTTGGGTCCTAGCTACCTGCATGTAGATTTCCTGGTTTCCCAATACCATTTGTTGAAGAGACTGTCTTTCCCCCATTGTTTATTCTTGCCTCCTTTGTTATAGGTTAATTTACCACATAAGCATGGGTTTATTTCAGGCTTTCTATTCTGTCCCATCGACCTATGTGTCTGTATTTGTGTCACTACCCATACTAATTGGTTTACTTGAAGCTCTGTAGTACATCTTGAAATCTGGGATTTTGATACCTCCAGCTATGTTTTTGTCTTTCAAGATTATTTTCACGATTCAGGGTCGTTGTGGTCCCATACAAATTTTAGAATTAGCTGTTTCAGTTTTGTGAAAAGTGCCTTTGGTATCTTGATAGGGATTGCATTTAAACTGTAGAGAGTTATTAGTAATATGGATATTGTAATTATATTAATTCTTCCAATCCAGATCATGGGATATCTTTCCATTTGTTTGTGTCATCTTCAATTTCATCATTGACTTATGGTTTTCACACTACAGTTCTTTCACTTCTTTGGATAAGTTGAGTCGTAGCTATTTTACTCTCTCTCTTTTTTTGGTGCAATTATGAACACGTGTTGTTGTCTTAATTTCTCTTTCGGTGACTTCATTATTATTTTATAGAAACCATACCAATTTCTGTGTATCAGTTCCGTATCTGCAATTTTCCTGAATTTGTTTATTACTTCATGTACTTTTGTGGGGAAAGTTTAGGGTTTTCTATGCATATTCTTATGTCATCTGCGGATAGTGACAGTTTAGCTTGTTTACAAACGTAGATGACTTTAATTCCTTTTTTCTTATCTGATTCCTGTGGCTAGGACTTCTAGTGTTATAAGAAACAAGAGTGGCAAAAGTAGTCATATTTATCTTGTTCTTGATCTTAGAGGGAAAGCTCTCAGTTTTTCACAATTCAGATGTTAGGTGTAAACTTTTTAATATAAACAATATATAAAATAATATTTTCATGTGTTGAGGAATGTCCACCCCCCCGACTTTGTTGAGAACTTTTACCATGGATACATGATAAATTATGTCATATGCTTTTTCTGCATTTATTGGTATAATCATATGATGTTTACCCTCCGTTTTGTTGAGGTGGGATATTATGTTGATTGATTTGATGAGCCATCTTTGTTTCCCTGGAATAAAAGCCACGGAATCATTTTAGTGTGTTGTTGAGTGGAGTTTAATATTTTATTGAGGATTTTAAAGTCTATTTGGTTTGATATAGGTGTTGCTACCTGGTTCTGAGGTGTTGTTGTTTGATGTTATTTTTGTTGTCCTTGTTGTTGTTTGCTTTCATTTGCATGGGAAATGTATCTCCATCCCTTCACTTTCAGTCTGTATGTGTCTAGGTCTGAAGAGAGTCTGTGATAGGCAGCATATGGATGAGTGTTGTTTTTTATCCATCCTGTTACCCTATGTATTTTGACTGGAGCACTTCAGCCGTTTATATTTAAAGTAATTGTTGACCGTTATGTACTAATTGAAATTTTTTTCTTTGTTTTCTGGTTGCTTTTGTAGTTCTCTGTTTCTTTTTTTCCGTACTCTCTTTCTTTTTCATAGATGAATTTGTGTTGTGCTTTACTTGGCTTTCTTTTCCTTATTTTTCATGTATTTTGTGTTTTGAGTTTGTTATCACAAGGCTTACATATAACATCCCAAGGAAACGGAGTCTATGTTATTTTGGTGGTCTCTTAAATATACACACATTCAAGAAATTTAAGAAGACTAACCTTTGGGGCAACTGGGTGGCTCAGTCAGTTAAGTGTGCGATTTCGAGCTCAGGTCATGATCTCACAATACGTAAGTTTGAACTGCACGTTGGACTCTGTGCTGACAGCTCAGAGCCTGGAGCCTGCTTCAGATTCTCTGCCTCCCCCACTCTCTGTTCCTCCCTGTTAACACTCTGTCTGTCTCTCTCTCAAAGATGAAATAAAACATATATTTTTTAGTAAAATACAATACAAACAGTAACTTTTTTAAGTCCCTCCTCCATATTTTATGTTTATGTTGTCATATATTACATATTTTATTCATAATTCTTTAATATCTAATTATGATTATCCTGGTTAACATTTCTTGCATTGCTGATTAGTGGTGATAAACTTCTTTATCTTCTGGTTGAGAAACTCTTTATCTCTTTTTTTTTCAAATGTTAATGATAATCTTTCCAGGTAAAGTTTTCTTGGTCGTGGGATTATCCACGTGGATAATGATGAAATCTAACTGCTTCAACACAGTACCTTCTTCATTCTGTTGCCTTTGTCATGAAGATCTGGAACAAAAATCTGTGAAAGAATGAACACCCCAGGCCTGGCATGCCAATACTAACACGTGGCAAACAGCAACAACCTCCCAGAGACAGCAACTGGTAAACAATCAGTTGTCTCTTTAGGACACATGAGCGAGAAGATGGAAGAAATAGAACTTCCCAAAGGGAGGCTGAAACACAAAAACAAAAACAAAATCCACTGGAGGTAAAAAGTGAAAAAAGGTAAAACCAAAGTTTATCTCACTGTTATTGCAGGTGTTACTGGATAGACTAGATGAACCTGAAGCAAATGATTTCTAAACAACAAAAACAACAGCAGCAGCAGCAGCAACAACAACAACAGCAGCAACAACAAAAACAACAACAACAAAAAAATCTTCTAAACTATGCCTTTGTATAATTTAGCAGATAATCAGAGCTGCAGAACACTAGCTTTATGTGGGAATAATCAGAATACCATAGGTACTCAGAGGAATCACGCTTATTGCTAATAACTGATGCTCAGGTGGTGTGATCACTGTATCCCACAACACCAAGTAAGGGTCTCAAAAAGGAGGAGGGAACCCACGCAGGGCAGCAGATGCCAGAACACATGGGGTGAATCAAGGGCTCAGTGAAACGGGAAGCCTTAATCACAAAGTGAACAATTTGCCTGAAAATGCTGCAGATTCAGGCCAGCACGCAGGCCTCCAGGCTCCCTGGCAGGAGTCCTGGGAATACGAGGGGCAGAGCAATGAACTTACAGCTACCAATCACTTCCCTGTGGCAGGCACGTTACCTCATAAAGCATCTCAATTGACCCTGTGTCTAGAAGAAGGAATTGAGGCTGAAGGAGATGTTATAATTGCTCAAGGTCACAGAACTAAGAAAGGTATGGAAATGGCCTTTACCCCAAGCACTCGGACTCCTTAGTGCATAACATGCTGTCTCAAGTATGCAAAACTCAGCTTCAGTAACCCTTTTTCCATCTTTTTAATTAATTTTTTTTCAAAAAGCGTTGATTGTTGTATTTTCATTTTTATTTGTTTCCTTATGTCAATTGTCTGGTTGACTCATTCATTCTTTAGTAGGATGTTTTTTAACCTGCATGCTTTTAGAGGTTGAGCAGACTTTTTCCTGTACTTTATGTCAAGCTCCAAACATTGTGATCTCAAAGTGTGCATGGTGTCATCTCAATGCTGTTATATCTATTGAAGGCTTTTTGCGACCCAGTATGTGGTCTCTCTTGGAGAATGTTCTACGTGCACTCCAGAAGAAAGTGTGCTCTGCTGCTCTGGGATGTAGAGTCCTAAATTATCTGTCATGTCCTTCTGGTCCAATGTATCATTCAGGACCATTGTTTCTTTCCTGATTCTGTCTAGATTTTCTGTCCATTGTTGTAAGTTGAGTATTAAAACCCCTGCAATTACTACATTCTTATCAATAAGATTGTTTATGTTTGTGATTAAATGTTTTAAATATTTGTGTGCTTCGGAATTCAGTGCATAGTCATTATAATTGCTAGCTCTTCCTGATGGACAGACACTGTAATTATTTAATAATGTCCTTAAACATCTCTTGCTGCAAACTTTAATTTCAGGTCAAGTTTGTCTGATAGAAGTATGGCTACTACAGCTTCCTTTTGACTCCCAGTAGCATGAAAGGTAGTTCTCCATCCCCCCACTTTCAAGGGTAAGGTGTCCTCAGGTCTGAAATGAGTCTCTTGTATGACAGCAAACAGATGGGTCTTGTTTTGTATTATCCATTCTGATACCCTGTGTTGGAGCATTTATTCCACTTCCATGCACTGTTGTTATGGAAAGCGATGGTTCCGAGGCATTGTGATGTCTGTAGTTTTCATGCTTGTACTGGTGTCTGTGGTACTTTGTGATACTTGCGACATTTCCCTCAAGGAATCCCTCTTAGGATCTCTTGTAGGGATGGTTTAGCGGTGGTGAATTCCTTCAGTTTTGGTTTGTTTGGGAAGACCTTTACCTCTCCTTCGATTCTGAATGGCAGGCTGGCTGGATAAAGGATTCTTGGTTGCATATTTTTCCTGTTCATCACATTGAAGATTACACTAGTCCTTTATGGCTTGTCTGATTTCAGTGGATGGGTCTGCTCCTATCCCAATACTTCTCTACCTTTGTATGTGAAGGTCCATTCATCCCTAGCTGCTTTCAGAATTCTCTCTTCATGCTTGTATTTTGCCAGTTTCCCCATGCTATGTTGTGCAGAAGATGAACTCAGGTTACATCTGAAGGGAGTTCTCTGTGCCCGTTGGGTTTCAATGCCGGTGTCCTCCCCCAGCTTGTGGAAGTTCTCAGCTATGATTTGTTCAAGGTCATCTTCACACCCCTTTTCTGTCTCTTCTGGAAATCCTGTGATATGGATATTGTTCCATTTGATTTCATCACTTAGTTCTCTAATTCTCCCCTCTCGATCCTCAATTTTTTCTATCTTTTTCTCACCTCCTTTTCCCCATTTTTTACCTTCTGATTCATTTAGTCTCCCCTCTGTCTCTTCAATCCGCGCTGTGGCTGCCTCCATTTTAATTTGCACCTCATTTATAGCATTGGAATTCATCACGACTACTTTTTATTTCCTTGATCTCCGCAATAATTGATTCCATGCTGTCTTCTATGGCTTTGCCAATCCCAACGATTAATCTTTGGACTGTTATGCTAAATTCTGATATGTAGCTTATATCTGTTTTGACCAAGTCGTTAGCTGTCCACTTCTTCCCGGAATTTCTTTTGAGGGGAATTCTTCTGTGTCATTATTTTGGCTAGTTTCTCTCTCTTAGGAGGTTTACAAGCTTGTTATTTGCTCTGCACCTGCAAGAATTGCTATAGGAAAGGGGGCTCACGCCCTCTGCCGGTTCTAGCCCTGCAGGTAGTGTTTCTTGGAGAGTGTTACTTGCTCTCTGTTATTGTGACATTGGCTGTTTGAGTTCTCTACTCGTAATGATGTGTTTGACCCTCCACAAGGTGTGCTTTTATTTGTTCCTTGAAGTAGCTCTGGAAAGGAAAACAAACAAACCAACACAGGAAACAGAGACATGTAAGGCAACGTGCAAATAAAAGAAATAAATGGACACACACACGCTCACACACACACAGAAAAACAGTCTGAAATCAAAAACCAAAACAAAACAAACAAACAGACCAGAAACACCAGCTACAAGTAAAGAACAAGATAGAGACGTTGCTGTTGGAAGAACACATATAAAGAGAGAAATGACAGGAGTGGGGAAAAGGAAAAACATATATATATTGACCAGGCTGGGAGGCGAAATGGCTTAATGGAAACAGAGAGAAAGGAAAATAAGGAAGGAGGTGGGGGAACAAAAGGAAGATAAGTTTAGCCAGACAGAGAAACTAGATGGCTTGATTATCCCAGAGAGAGAAAGGCAAGTATACAAGTATAGGTAGGAAATGTATCAAGGGAATGGAATATAAATGTCTGCTTAAACAAACCAACAAGCAAAGTTATCAACCTAAAGGAGGGAAGAGATAGGAAGGGAGAGTACGTCTAAAGAACAAGAATTGTCCCGGAATTACTCCAGTCTAGGCAGCATCACCGGTCCGGAAGACGGAGCTGCCTGGTTCCACAGCACCTATCCTGCTCCATCAGACAAGCAGGTACCCAGCACAGAGGGGCGTGGTTTGGGGTAGGCTGGTCCCACCTCCACTCTGGACCCTTGGACTGATCCCTGAGGCCCCGCCTTGGTGGTGGTGGCAGGGGGGAAATGGTGATGCCCAGCCTCTTCTGCATGACCTGGTGTACTCCGTTCCAGTTGTCCTCATTGTGCCGAGAGCACACGCAGGGTGGTCCTTTTTGCTCCGCTGACTCCTTTGGCACAGCGCTTGTGGAGGTTCACAGACCCATTCCGTGTGCTCTGGCACTGGGGCAGTGCCTCTCTGTGCTGCTCCAAATGTCTTCCTGGCTTTGTTTGTGCTGCTGTGCTTCAGGGAGTCCCGCCTTTTCCTGCTGTGGACTGCGCTGTTGACCTCACTGCTGAGCTTGGGCATGATGGATGCAGGCAGGCATTGTTTTGTCCCACAGCGACGCCTCCAGTGAGGGGGCCACTTTCTCCTACTGCAGACTGCGCCCTAGACCCAGACACTGATCCGGGGGGGGGGTGGATGCGGGCAGGCTTTGTTCTATTGCACAGCCCACCAGGGAGGGGCTACTGTCTCCTTCTGTGGACTGTGCCCCTGCTCTACCCCTGAAACCAATGCTGGCTCCTCTCCTCCC
>NW_028240262.1:167500-220000 GCF_028749965.1 Puma concolor
TTCCCTCATAAACTCAGTCATTTCGTAAATAGAGAACACTTAAGCGGTGCACTCTGAGGAATATAACAATAAGCAAAATAGCCTTCGTAAATTAATTTTTTTTTTCCGCCTTGGGATTTCATGGGCCTATAATATCCAGTCCTATGTGATTCGGTGCATGATTAGGATTAACGTATTTCACTTCTTCCAAAGATGTTTCTCAAGTTTGGTAGAGGCAGTGGGATGTGACCGATGCTGGTTCAAATCCTAGCTCTGCCACATAGATGTGATATTTGGCAAGTTATGTAAGCTTTCTAAGCATTAGTCTAGTTGCCTGTTAAGTGGGAATAATAATACCTTTCCCACAGGCCTGTTATGTTTGCTTGAGAGGGAAACATGTGTGAATTGCAGAGAACTGTACTGGTGTATGGTGGGAACTAAAGAGAAATTAGTTTGTTCCCTCTGTTTTCCTATGGCTTTCTGATCATCTCATTATGGGTTTGTCCCGAGAGCCTTGTGCCTCTCTGTGCCTCTCTGTGCCCTTGAGTATCCTCTTGCAATCCCCAGCATCAGGGAATTGGGCCTCATTCTACCAAGGAAGCCTGACTCTGACATGGTGCCTTCCACAGTTCACCTTTTCTGTACATTCAACACAGCCAACGTGAAGGTTTTAAGTAAGCAAGCAGCGACTTTGTCAAAACCGTAATTACATCACTGATAGAGGCGAGTGTTTACTGACTCGCAGTGAAGGGGGTTCCATGCATTATTCTGAGTGTTTTACCGTTGTTACCCCACTGAATTCATTTCAGAGCTCTATGGTGAAGGTGCTAGGTTGTGCCTGATTTTACAGCTGAGAAAACTGAGTAGCAAAGAGAAAAAGTAAGTTGTCCAAAGGTCTGCTGCTAGAAATAGAGCAAAATAGGTTTTGAGATCCCAGTCAGCCTGGCTCCAGGGTCCACCCTCTTACTCACTGAACTATATTGCTTCTTGCTAAGCAAGAATTTACTGTAGGATAGGGAATTTAAGTGGTGTTGGGTTGCAAAGAAGATCGTAAGAGATGGCAAAGGTTCCACCCAATTCATCTTATCACAAAAGGGTAAGAGTTAATCAAAAGTTGATGATGCAGGTGTTTGTAAAAAGAGAGAATGTGAGAGAGACTCCCCTTTATAGACTGCTGCTGTTACACATCAAATTGAAGTGAGACAGCTAGTTCTTCTGTAAAAATTGGGAACTGAAACTCTATAAAACATTGCATTCATTCAGTATGGACAGGGTCCTTTGCCCATGGCTGGCACTGTAGTAACAACACACGGATGGCTAAGATGAGTCCTGCCCATGAGGAACACATGGTCTAGGAGGGGAGCAAGGGCTACGTAAGGAGGTTCATGACAACACAACTAGTGGGAAGAAGAACTGTGGACACACAAAGGGGAAGTAAGCACCCCCAAGACATTTTCCATAAAGAAAGACATAAGAAAGGAACATAACCTCTTAGAGTTCTGGAAGCATCCTTCTTGTACGCTCTCATGAGTGTATTTTCACTAAGTCTGTAACCATTGGGAGCTGATCCCTACTGACCCAAGCTCCTCCAGGACAGAACGTTCCTCTGCTCAGTTGGCTTCAAGTGAACCTGGGTATTCAGCCCTTCTCCAGTGTCCCTCTCCCATCATCCCACTTCTGGCCCTCTTGATTCCTAGATTCCTAGGAAAATCAGCCTATAAGGTCAAATCCTTATTTGTTGTTAGTTCCTTCCAGAGACAGGGTCTCCATGATGCTATCGATTCTTTCAGTGGAATCCTGCCCATGGGCTGCACAAGGAACTCCATGATACGAGTTCATTGCCTCCTCAAATGATGGGTTTTATGAGAAGTTAAGTCCTGTGAGCTTGGGTTAGAAATAGTCCACATCATTCCCAATCTCAAGGCTTGTTTTCGACAAAGGATGAAGATAAAAAGCAACGAATACATAAAAGACTTTTGTAAGAAGCTCAGTGTAAATACGGCAGAAGAAAAGATAGGGGGAAAGGTCTTTTCATTTCATGTTAACAGCCAAAGAGAAAAAGCTTCTTTATATTTCAAGAAGAAAGGAATAATATCAGTACACAAAGCAAGCTTTAAAGGTGAGCTTTATCATCGTGTCAGTAGAGCTTTGTAGTACACGCTCTACAGATTATGGTATTTCTCATAACTCCTTGCTGCCCTAGGGAAAAGTACTTCATTGCCTAACTTTTATCTGAGTTCATGGCTATTTTCCTTTCATTTTTAAAGCTTAGCTTATCTTAGTTCATCAAATAATTTTTTTTCTTTTTTTGATGACAGAAATCTCATTTACACTCCTGAACGTCCTATTACCCTTGACAGGTACGTAGCATTCTGCCTTGCACATCTACTTACTTATGTGGGGAAAATGAAAACAAACAAACAAACAAACAAACAAACAAACAAAGAAAAAACAGGCATTTGTTTCTTCACCATCCACAGACAGAATAAACTCTTAACAGAAATAATAAAATATTTGGGCACTGAACACGTGACTGCTCTTAAATGTTCATATTCAAATTGAGGTTATTTTTTATTTGACAGGTGTGGTCAAATGCCCAAGAGAACGATTCAAAAATAAAGAGAACTCTGGGAATCAATGGGTTAGGAAGGCCATGAAAAAATTGGAGACTACGATCCAGATCTTAAAAAAGTTCTGAATGTATAGTCACAAAGACTTAACGACTTTGGATAACCAGGTTAAAAATAGTGCTTTGAAAGTCCATAGAGCTGTAGCATTCGAAGGCAGGGTTTCTTACAGTATGGTCTGATACCTCTCCCTAATCAACGGATCATGGAGGGCTTCCTACAGGTGCGGATTCCGAATTCATACAGAATTCTACATTTTTAGGTAATGTGCCAGCTTTTGTTAAGATAACCCAAACTAGTAACAGCATTCCCATCTGCAAAGGACACAGGAGCCCCACTCTCTTTAGCATAAAGTTTGGGTTGCTTTGGTAGGTGGATGAAAGCAACAAAACACAGAAGTGTGCAGGAAGAAGTGGAGACTTGAAGTGTTTGAAATGCATACTGTCCCATTTCTCAGAGAGGGCACAGAGACGGCTTGATGGCACCCAAATCAGGTGTTTCTGTCTGAACCAGTCCTGCTACCCAGGCCACAGTCAACCATAAAGATTATCCAGAGAAATGATCTGCATCTGCATCTGTATCTATGGAGATTCCCTGACTGACCAGATTCTCACTGCTGCTGGGGCTGGGAGTGTGGGGTGGGAGGTAGATAAACAGAGAGAATCAGACAAGTCCAAGTGGCCAAGAACTGGTTGGAGTCCACCTTAACTGTTACCGTGGCCATATCTGAAGTTTCCAGAGCTGATGATGCTACATTGGAGGCCACCATTGTTCCGTGATGATATTGCAGTTGGTATATGATGCTAAGAATTAAAACAAGGAAACGTGGTAAGGTTCTTGCCAACAGAAATACAACGCTAATACAGGAGCACCTTCCAAGGATTCATCTGAGAGTATACTGAATGGCCTGAGTATGTAATGTGATGTGATAAGGCAGAACTGGTTTCTCCATGGCCCACAAGGATTAAAATCTAGAATTCCTATGAGTTTGCTTGATGCATTGATAAGCCAAGGAAACCTAGGAGGGGATTTTGTGAAGCCACATGCCCTAGACATATGACAGCTAATTTTTGACTTAAGAAGAAAATGAATGACCTCCAAAATACATCAACAATTGTACCTCACAGATTTGCTGTGAGCTTGAAATACTCACACATGTGCTGCATCCTGAAGACGGTAAATGCTAAAAACATTGGTATTATTATATTAATAGCTGCTAACCTTTTTTCCAAAATTTTGTAGGAGGTCATAAAGAAATTGGCAGCTCTGCCATTGCATGCAGCCTGCTGCCGATGACATTGTTGCCTTAATGGAGCACAGCCTACAGCCTCTTTGTGAGTAAAACTCATTTTGATTATGCCACTGGCGGCAGCCTTTTTGTGACAGCTGAACACGTCCCTAACCGATACTACTTGCACTTACTCAATGCCATTCAAATACAATTTCATGTTTTGTTAGCACAGATAACATCAATGTTGTCACTCTTATTGAAGGTGAAATTATTACCAACATCCCGCAGCAGATGACGTTGGGGAAAAGATGCTAGAAAAGTTTCCTAAATGAAGAAGGGTCTTGGAGAAGACCAGCGTTCTATCTCATAAGCATACCCTCGCAGAGTAAACTGTGGGGCACAGGGTTCTCTCTGTTACAATATCACTTGACGTTTAGGAGTGCCTTTCCTTATAAATGTTTGGAAGAGTCCATGGTAGAGAAGGGTTTCCTTAATCCCAGAGAGTAAAATGAAAGAAGGCTTTGGACCCACAAACTCCTCCAATCAGTACGTAGGTCGAGACAACCATAAGGCTGTAGACACAGGCTACCTTTCATGAGAAGGGAAGAATGACTTGGAGGTTGAAAGCCAGAACCCCGGAGGAGCTAGGGCCATGGAAAATCATTCCCAGGTCTTAAGACCCAATGAAAGGACTGCCTACCTGTACCAGCTGAACTTCAGAATTGCTATGGACCAGGGACTCATTCATGATTACCTCCTTCCTTTCTTTTGGAACAGCAATGTTTGTGTTTTGTTGGTGTGTTTGTTTGTTTGTTTGTTTGTTTGTTTGTTTGTTTGTTTGTTTGTTTTTTCTGTGTGTGTGTGTGTGTGTTTTGTGTGTGTTTTCTGGTTACCACATGCCCGTGTTGGTTGTATGCTGAATTCATAGGTCTTCATTCATAGGTCTTCAGATTGAAAGTGTAGTGGAGGATGAGTTCGCCCCAGGAGACTCATTCACACCTGGACCTAATTTAGATAACAATATCCTGGACTTTGAGCTGATGTTACAAGGGTTGGGTCTTTAAGAAGGAGGATTCTTGGGGTAGGGTGAGGATACTTTTCATGCAGGATGAGAGTGAATAATAGGAGGCCCGCAGACAGGCTGTGGCAGTCTAAAATATGTTCATAAATTCTCTTTTAAGCCCTTCAAAAGGGGGACCTCCATTCCCTTTTCCGTAAGCATAGGCCAGACGTACTGAATGATTTTGAAAACTAGAAGAAGGTGGAAGTTATAGTCAGTTAAAAACACTCTAAAGAGCAGATATTGTAGTTCCAATGGTGTTGTGATTAGGGGAAAATCGATTGAAGGGGCAACTGGCCATTAGACGCTAGGATTCTATGAGTGGAAGAGATGAACATAAGCGAAGAGAAACAAAAATTATATAAAATCAGGGAGGGGGAAAAATAGAAGAGACTCATAGGTATGGAGAAGAACTGAGGGTCACTGGAGGGGTTGTGGGAGGGGGGATGGGCTAAATGGGTAAGGGGCACTGAGGAATCTACTCCTGAAATCATTGTTGCACTACATGCTAACTAATTTGGAGGCAAACTTTAAAAAAATCAAAATAAATCAATTAAAAAAAGAAGCTAGAATTCTACACTATCAAAATTATCAATTAAATTTGAGAGTGGACTCAAGATATCTTCAGACGTGCAAAGACACAGAACATTCGATTCTATGCATTCGTCATTAGGAAGTTATCTGAAGGTGTACTCCAGCAAAACAAGGAGAGAAAAAATAAAGAAAAAATATGCTTAATAATAGGCAACATTAACAGAGTGTTTATTTTTGTGCCAGACACTGTTATGGGTTATTTTCATATATTATTACATATGAAGCACACAACAAACTTATACAGTATATACAATTACCATTCTTATCTTCGAGAGGAGGAAACAGGATTATAAGGAAGCCAAATACCTCATCCAACAACCAACTTACACAGTTGGTAAGTGGAACAAGTAAAGTCTAACCCCAGGCCGTCTGGCTCAAGAGTCCAGGCTTTTAAATGCTCCCTAACTTCCCAGATGGCCATATTACCATGAAACCATGGAAACAAACTGGGAGCAGGGCAGAGGAAAATCACAGGAAGGAAGCTATGAAGCAGACCTACTGAGACACCGCCTACATGAGGCAGGAAAAGAGAAGGGTCCAGTGAGAGACCGCTAAGAGGTTACCAGGAAGATGTCATAAGTGGCATGATTTCAGAGCACTGAAAGAGTGCAATAAAACAAAGAAGTGCATGCTAGGAATTTATCCAAGGGACACAGGAGTACTGATGCATAGGGGCACTTGTACCCCAATGTTCATAGCAGCACTCTCAACAATAGCCAAATTATGGAAAGAGCCTAAATGTCCATCAACTGATGAATGGATAAAGAAATTGTGGTTTGTATACACAATGGAATACTACGTGGCAATGAGAAAAAATGAAATATGGCCTTTTGTGGCAACGTGGATGGAACTGGAGAGTGTGATGCTAAGTGAAATAAGCCATACAGAGAAAGACAGATACCATATGGTTTCACTCTTATGTGGATCCTGAGAAACTTAACAGGAACCCATTGGGGAGGGGAAGAAAAAAAAAAGAGGTTAGAGTGGGAGAGAGCCAAAGCATAAGAGACTGTTGAGAACTGAGAACAAACTAAGGGTTAATTGGGGTGGGAGGGAGGAGAGGTAGGTGATGGGTATTGAGGAGGGCACCTTTTGGGATGAGCACTGGGTGTTGTATGGAAACCAATTTGACAATAAATTTCATATATAAATAAAAAAAAACAAAGAAGTGCAACTAGAAAATTAAGGAGAACCAGAAAATATCCATAAGACGGCCTTAGTCTGAATGAGCCAATTGAAACATGGCATGGTTTAAAGCACTGGTGGAATACAAAGGAAAGGATCCATTTCACCTTGATGCTAGAGATGTCCTCATTCAGCAGGTCCAAGGACTCCTGGAAAAGTGTGGTAAATCTAATGTTTGCATATTATTTAATAATCCCAATAATTTAAACCATTTATTAGTTTTCAAGTTTTAGAATCAACCTTGAACCCTCTAAAGAGACTTGATTGCAGAGCATAACAGCAGTGTTAACAACAATGACAAACAGAAGCCCAAAGCTGATGGGAGACAGAGAAAAAGTGCAGCAAGGTTAAGGAAGACCTTTATCTTACACTGTAAGGAATGAAAAATGATAGTACAGGTAAGGGAAATAGGTCTCTATTTTAAAATTACATCTTGTGGGGTACCTGAGTGGCTCGGTGAGTTCACAATCCAACTCTTGATTTTGTCTCAGATGATGATCTCACAGTTCATAAGACTAAGATGAGCATTAAGTTCTGCACTGACAGCTCAGAATTCTCTCTCTCTGCCCCTATCCTGCTTGAGCATACTCTCTCTCTCTCTCTCTCTCTCTCTCTCTCTCTCTCTCTCTCTCTCTCTCTCTCTCTCTGTCTCTCTCTCTCTCTGTCTCTCTCTCTCTCTCAAATAACATGCATTCATACATACATACGTACATACATACATACATATAAACATAGAATTATATCTTGTGATGGTTAATTTCATGTTTTAAATGGGCTAAGCCACAGGGTACCCAGATATATGGCTAAACAGTATTTCTAGTGAGTCTGTGAGGACATTTCTTAGTACAATTAACATCTGTATATCAGGAGAGTAAGCAAGACACATTGCCTTGCCAAACACTGGGTGGCCTCAACTAATCGATTGAAGACCTGAATAGAACAAAAGGCGGAGTAAGAGAGAATCCACTGTGTCTATCTGACTGTCTTCAAGCTGCGATATTGGTCTCCTGACTTCAGGCTCAGACTTGGAATGGAACATACATCATCAGCTCTCCTGATTCTTAGGGTTTGGGAGTCTGCCTGGAACTGAACTACTCGATCTCCTGGGTCTGCCCTTCTCAGCCTCCGGAATCCTGTGAACCAATTCCTATTGATACTGAGTCTCTGGAGAACCCTAACTAGTACCTACATGTAACTTCATCCGTTATGTCTTTTTGCCCTCAGATCCAGTTCCTGCACTTCTCCTACAGACTGTGTTTCCTGTTTCCTTGCCAACTGGCTTCCAGAGGGCTTTGACCAATGGGTGTTTGATGGGAGAAAGGGAGGAAGGGATAAGCCCAGAGGTTTTTCTCTCTCCCGCTCCACTTCCTACCAGTGATTTTATCTCCTCCAAATTCTAGCTTCTTTCCAAGAGCCTCTTCTCCCATGTTCTCAGTTCCTGCTAGGTATGGTTCTGAATTTCTCTAGCTCTGCGGGTGGAAACAGCTTTCTGATGATACTAATTCCTGATTGCTTCGCCATCCTTTGTTTGGCTTCTGGGATTTCCCATCACGTGTGTAACTGTTTAAAATACCTATAGTGACTCACCGGCTGGCTGGACCTGACTGAAACAGTATACAGATAGAAGTTCGGGAATATATCGGAAGGTGAGGAGAGAGAAGACAGGTGGCTTAAGCGACCTATACGTCAACGTCACATAGGAAGTCAGTAGACGGTGCTTAAAACTGACAAATCAATAAGCAGCAGTATAGTATATTACTTATCTTCATGAAGATTCCTAACAAAAGAATATAAACCTGGAACAGTTAAAAATATTGCCTCAAATAATGGAGACTGTAAAGAGACCTGTGGTTGCCAGGAACTCAGGGGGGAAGGGAGAGATGAATAATCGTTGAAGCACAGGGAATATTTACAACAGTGAAACATCTTGTAAGACAGTGAAATGCCTTGAATCATGGCATTGTGCGTTTGTCAAAACTCAGCGAACTGCACACCACAGTGAATGCTAAGCTAAACTTCGGTCTTTAGTTAATAATAGTTTTCATATGGGCTCATCCGTTGTAACAAATGCACTACACTGACACAAGAAGTTTACAATAGGGAAAACTATGTTTTGGGGGGTAGGAGGGAGAACAGGGGAACTCTGCACTTTCCAGTCTTTTTCTGTAGACCAGCTTTTTACAAGCTGTTTTAGAAAATAAACTCCCTCAATGAAAGGGAGGCAGAGAGACCGAAGAGGAGGGAAGGAAAGAGGGAGAAAGGGAGCTACTTAAAAGTCATGGAGGAAACTTAAGTGTGGATTACTAAGTGAAGGGATCCAATACGAAAAAGCCATTTGCTTTACGTTTCCAACTATGATAACGTTCTGGAAAAACAAAACAAAACAAAAGAAAACAAACCAATGACAAGGACGACAACAACAACAACAACAACAACAAAACACCTTGGGAGACAGTAAAAAGACGAGTGGCCAAAAGGGTTTAGGGGGAGAGAGGAAGTGGTAATAGGCGCAGCACCGGGCACTTTAGGGTGGTGTAACTATTCTGTATGATACTGCAATAGTAGATACATACCTTTATACATTTCTCAAAACTTATGAATCTATATAACACAAAATAAACCCTAACTGTTAGTTAATGATAATGTGTCTAATGATAATGTGTCACCAAGAATGGCTCATCCACCACTTATAATTAATGTATCCCCATTAGTGCAAGGTACTATAGAACTACTGGGGGTGAGGAACCTGTATTTTTGTGCAATATGTCTCTAAATCTAAAATTGTCCTTAAAAAATGGTCTGTTTAAAAAAACCCTGATTTAAAAAAAAAAGAAAAAAGAAAACAAAAGAAAGTGTTGCCTCTGGGGAAGACGTGTTCATGGGGGAAACAAAGCTTTTGATTTTTTATTGCAAGCCCTGATCTGCAATTTGGATGTTGTGTTTTTTTTTTTAACTATTTGTATACAATACTTGGATTGATATTTCTCAAATAAAAAAAAAAATCTGTACCCCTGCCAGAATAGATAACATGAAAAAGATAATATTCTAGCAAGTGTTGGCAAGGCTATCAAGTATTCAGAGCCCACAGGCACTACGCAGGCACTACTATAGAAAGAAGTTTGTGTAAATTGGTATAACCATTTTGGAAACACTTTGGAGGAACCTTACCAAAGCTGATAAGTTGGATGACATGTGACCCAGCAAATTCTCTCCTAGATAAATAAAGACTATTGTAAAAAGTGTTCACCAAAGGACGTGTCCTATAATGTTCACTGAAGCTTTATTCATAATTACCCTAAGCCAGAACCTACCTAAATGTCCACCAAGAGTTGCAGAAATATTGTAAACTATTCATATAATGGAATTCTATACACCAATGAGCAGAAAGCATCTATACATACAATACCATGAATATCACTAACATAAGTTTGAGTGAAAGAAGCTAGGTGTAGGACACATAATTCCATTTCTATATAGTCCAAAAACAAGCAAATGTTGTACATTCTGTAAGAAGTCAGAATAATTGCCGTCCCAAAGGAGAGATAGACCGTGACTGAAAGAGGCACAGGTAGTCCCTTGAGGTCCTGGTACCTTTTTTAATGAGTGCTGATTCCACAAGTATATTGAACTGGATTGCATCAAGCTGTGCTCAGAATACTTTTAATAATATATGTTCCTTTTTGCGTGCCTGGGTGGCTAGTCACTTAAGTGTCCAACTTTGGCTCAGGTCATGATCTCATGGTTTGTGAGTTCGAGCCCCGCATCAGGTTCTGTGCTGACAGCTAAGAGCCTGCAGCCTGCTTGGATCCTGTGGCTCCCTATCTGGCCCTCCCCTGCTCACACGGTGTCTCTCTCTCTGAAAAATAAACAAACATGAAAAAAATAATATATGTCCTTTTGAATGTATACTATACTTCAGTAATCTTATTTTAATCTGAGTGCAGACCCCTAAGTCACACCCTTTTTTCTCTACTGTCTCTTCTAAACATTTAAAGAATGTGTACTTTAAATCTTCCTAGAAGATATATATATACATACACATGCACACAAAGAAAGAAAGAAATTGGCGGGAGGAGCCGGGAGGTTGGTGAATGGCAAAGAAACTCTAGCTTTATTACACAAGCATGGAACCAAATTCCTTTGGAGACGGTGGGGGTGGAATGGCTTCTTCTGACGACTTCAGAGCAATGAGGGAACAAGAGAGATCATGGATCTGCCCCTACAGTCCTGGAGACCTCTCAATCTGGGGTTAGGAAGAAAGGGGACCTCCCTTGCGGTCCAGGGGTCGCCTCCCTCCGCAGACCCGGTGCTGGGAGGCAGCAGAGGGCACAGCTGCCCCGGAGTCCCAGAAGGCGGCGCCGCATCCCTGGGGCGCGGGCCGGGACCGTCTGGTGCTTCTTCGCCGGTAAAGTGCACTAGGCGATGCGGGCCCGGCTCTCACTGGTTCATCCCTCCAGGCACAACCCGTCCCGGGGCTGGGAGGTCGCGCGGCTGTGGCCCGCATCTCACGCCCAGGCACTGGGACGCGGCGGAGTCTCACCACGGGTTCCAGGTTCACTCCCAGGACTTGGCGCGCTTGGCGCCGCGCTTCTGCCACGCTGCTCTCGACCCACACGTCGCCGACTACGCGGATGCTTGGCAAGGTGGTCAGCGTTGGGGTGGCCGCCCTCCCACTCTCCTCCAGGGTGCGGCCCCCGGAGCTGGGCCCGGGGGCCGTGGGCTTGCGGGGGCTGCTGTCCTCGCGGGACGGCGGCGGCGGGGGCGGCATCTTCCTCTGGCCGGCGGCGACCTTCCGGGCTCCGTGGCGCCTCCTCCTGGCAGCCGGCCGGCGCGTCTGGAGGCGGGCCTCGGGGGGCTGGTGCCAGGGGTCCGGGACCTGGGCCAGGAGGGAGGAGTAGCCATAGACGTCCTTGCTGCGCAGGATGCGGGGGGAGAACTGGTGCTTGAGGCTGCAGAGGTAGCTCCAGAGCTCCGCGTCTGAGCTCATGAACTCCGTGCTGCGGGGCACGAATAACTTGAAAGCATCGATCAGCGCCTTGCTGCTGTTGGCCAGCGACAGTGGCGACGGTTGCCACCGCGTGTACACCACTTTCTCCTCAGGCGCCTCCAGCGCGGCCCCTCCTGCAGCGCTAGAGGCTCCTCCCCGGGCGGCCGGGGCCAGGGCCTCCCGGGGCCTGCGCCGCCGCCTCATCATGCGGCTCAGCAGGTGAGGCCGCTAGGGGCCGCCCGCGCTTGCCAGGTCTCGCTGCCGCCGCCGGGTCCTGATTAATTTCCTACCAAAAGCCAAATCAGGCAGCAGGCTGTGAGAGTTACACCGCAGTTGCTAGGAGACCAGGCGCTAGGAGACCATTGTGAGGTCACAATGTCTGCCTATCCTATCACTGCCTGCTGCCCAAAGCTGCCTTAGGTTGGGCTGTGTTTAAGATTATGCCCTTGAGAAAGACCTGCACGTAATCTTACCCGAGAAGGCCCATAGTTCTTGATGAGTTCAAGAGGGTTGTCCTCGACGTGAATGCACTGGTGCCTCAGCCTCCATTAATTTCATCCAACATGAGATGACACTTCGCGGTGGAGAGTACACACAACTTGTAATCAAACATGACTGTAAGAGGGTTTTAGCTAATTAAATGCCTTGTCATGCAACGCACTGAAACCCAAATTGAACTAACTACTCTACTCTTTTTTTTTTTTTTAATTTTTTTTTCAACGTTTTTATTTATTTATGGGACAGACAGAGACAGAGCATGAACGGCGGAGGGGCAGAGAGAGAGGGAGACACAGAATCGGAAACAGGCTCCAGGCTCCGAGCCATCAGCCCAGAGCCTGACGTGGGGCTCGAACTCACAGACCGTGAGATCGTGACCTGGCTGAAGTCGGACGCTTAACCGACTGCGCCACCCAGGCGCCCCTACTCTACTCTTTCAAAAATACAGATACACTGTGCCTTGCTTAGGGTTCCATATGTGTGTTGCTATAGCTCACAGATCAGGAAGCTGTTCTTCACAGCAGCAGCAAACAGTTTGCCTAGTTAGTGTGCATGCTCACTTTCACGCAGCTTAGGGAAGACCGAGTCATTGTGTGCTTAAGAGCAAAGCGTCAACGAATTCTGCGTGAGTGGCCATGAGGGCATTCAGTGCCACTAAAACCTATTCGGTACCTACCAATTCATGATATTTCAGGTAAGTCATACACAAGGTAGTAAAAGACCGTATGGGATTCCAGGAACAGAAACCGTGTTACACCGTCCGTGTAAGTGCTTTTGAAAGCAACCAGCATGGTCCATCCATCATCACCACGTACACAAATAATTCACAAAATATTATAAGGACCACCTACCATGATCAATTGAAATCCACTTCCTCATGAAAGGATGACACCAAACTATGTGAACCAAGAAAAGGGATAAGTCATGGTAATAATCAGAAGAGACACTTGCCAAGGTCAACATGATACATGTCAGAGGCTTCTGTCTTTACTCAACTCCTTTTCTTTTTTTTAAAAAAATTTTTTTTTCAACGTTTTTATTTATTTTTGGGACAGAGAGAGACAGAGCATGAACGGGGGAGGGGCAGAGAGAGAGGGAGACACAGAATCGGAAACAGGCTCCAGGCTCTGAGCCATCAGCCCAGAGCCCGACGCGGGGCTCGAACTCACGGACCGCGAGATCGTGACCTGGCTGAAGTCGGACGCTTAACCGACTGCGCCACCCAGACGCCCCTCAACTCCGTTTCTTAAACACACAAACCAAACTTTCCTCTACGCACCTTAAGCCAGTACTACCTCACGTTCAGAAAGTGCTGAAAATGGAAAGCTATCCTCATATTCAGTAAGAGCAACCCCTGGATTTCCTTTTTCATTAAAGGTAATTTATTTTCAAATTGGTTTCCACGCAACACCCAATGTTCATCCCAACAGTGCCCTCCTCAATGCCCGTCACCCACTTTCCCCCAACCCTACATCAACCCTCAGTCTGTTATCAGTATTTAAGAGTCTCTTATGGTTTGCCCCCCTCCCTCTCTATAACTTTTCCCCCGCATCACCTCCCCCATGGTCTTCTGCTAAGTTTCTCAGGATCCACACATGGATGAAAACAAATGGTATCTGTCTTTCTCCGCCTGACTTATTTCACGTAGCATAATACCCCCCAGTTCCATCCACGTTGCGACAAATGGCCAGATTTCGTTCTTTCTCATTGCCAAGTAGTATTCCATGGTATACATAAACCACAACTTCTTTATCCACTTGTCAGTTGATGGACAGCTAGGCTCTTTCCATAGTCTGGCTGTTGTTGAAAGTAGTGCTATAAACATTGGGGTACATGCGCCCCTATGTCTCAGCACTCCTGTACCCCTTGGGTAAATTCCTAGCAGTGTTATTGCTGGGTCTTAGGGTAGATCTATTTTTAATGATTTGAGGAACATCCACACTGTTTTCCAGAGCGGCTGCACCAGGATGCATTCCCACCAACAGTGCAAGAGGGGTTCCTGTGTTCTCCGCATCCTCACCAGCATCTATAGTCTTCTAATTTGCTCATTGTAGCCACTCTGACTGGCATGAGGTGGTATCTCAGTGTGGGTTTGCTTTGGATTTCCCTGACGAGGAGTGCTGTTGAGCATCTTTTCATGTGTCTCTTGACAATCTGGATGTCTTTTTTAGAACAGTGTCTGTTCAAGTCTTCTGCCCTTTTCTTCACTGGATTATTTGATTTCCGGGTGTGGAGTTGGGGAGTTCATTTTTCAGGTTTAGGATACTAGCCAATTATCCAGTATGCCTTTGCACACATCTTTTCCCATTCGTTCAGTTGCCTTTTAGTTTTGTCGATTGTTTCCTTCATTGTGGAGAAGATTTTTATGTTCATGAGATCCCAATAGTTCATTTTGCTTTAAATCCCTTGCCTTTGGAGATGTGTCAGCTAAGAACGTGCTGACGCTGAGGTCAAAGAGGATGTTTTCCTGCTTTCTCCTCCAGGGTTTGATGGTTTCCTGTCTCACATTCACGTCCTTCCATCCATTGTGAGCTATTTTGTGAGTGGTGTAAGAAACTGGTCTAGTTTCATTCTTCTGCATGTTGATGTCCACTTCTCTTAGCACCATTTGTTAAAGAGACTGTCTTTTTTTCCATTGGATATTCTTTCCTGCTTTGTCAAAGATTAGTTGGTCATACGTATGTGGGTCGAATTCTGGGGTCTCTATTCTATGCCATTAAGTCTATGTATTTGTTTCTGTGCCAATACCATGCTGTCTTGATGGTTATAGCTTTGCGGTAGAGGCTAAAGTCTGGCATTGTGGTGCCTCTCACTTTGGTTTTCTTCTTCAGTATTACTTTTGGCTATTCAGGGTCTTTTGTGTTTCCATACACATTTTATGATTGTTTGTTCCATCTTGGAGAAGAGTGCTGGTGCAATGTGATTGGTGCTGCCTATAATGTGAGGACTGCGTTGGGTCGTATTGACATTTCGCCAATATTTATTCTTCCAATCCACGAGCATGGAATGTTTTTCGCTTTCTCTGTATCTTCTTCAATTTCCTTCACAAGCTTCTATAGTTTTCAGCATACAGATCTTTTACCTCTTTGGTTAAGTTTATTCCTAGGTACTTTATGACTCTTGGTGCATTGTAAATGGGATCCGTTTCTTTATTTCTCTTTCTGTTGCTTCATTATTGGCTTATAAAACGAAACCAATTTCTGTACATTGATTTTGTACCCTGCAACATTGCTGAATTCATGTATCAGTGATAGAGGACTTTTGATGGGGTCTGTCCGAAATTCCATGTATAGTGTCATGCCATCTGCAAAAAGTGGAAGTTTGACATCATCGTTGCAAATGATGATACCTTTAACTTCATGTGCTCTCTGATTACTGATGCTAAGACTTCCAACACTATGTTCAACAACCGGGGTGAGAGTGGACATCTCTGTTTTCTTCCTGATCTCAGGGGGAATGCTCTCAGTTTTTCCCCTTTGTGGACGATATTTACTGTGAGCTTCTGATAAATGGCTTTTATGATGTTTAAAGTAGTTTCCTTCTATCCCAACTCTCTTGAGGGTTTGTATTAAGTAAAGATGCAGTATTTTCTAAAATCCTTTTTTCTGCGTCCATTGACAGTGTACTAGGGTTTTTATCTTTTCTTTTATTAATGTGATGTAGCACAATGATTGATTTGTGAATATGGCACTAGCCTGCAGGCCAGGAATGAATCCCACTTGATCGTGTTGAATTATACTTTCTATATGCTATTGAATGTGATTTGCTAGTATCTTGTTGAGAATTTCTGCACCCCTATTCATCAGGGATATTGGCCTGTAATTCTCCTTTTTTTGTGTGTCTCTGTCTGGTTTGGGAATCACCGTTTGCTAGCTTCATAAAATGAGTCTGGTAGTTTTCCTTTCATTTCCATATTTTGAAACAGCTTGGGAAGGATGGCTATTATCTCTGCTTTAAATGTTGCTAGAAATCGCCAGGGAAGCCACCTGGACCAGGACTCTTATTTATTGGGAGATTTTTGATAACTGAATCAATTTCCTCACTAGTTATGGGTCCGTTCACATTTTCTATTTCTTTCCGTTTGAGCTTTGGAAGTGTGTGGGGATGGAGGCATTTGTCCATTTCTTCCAGGTTGTCCAGTTTGTTGGCATAGAAGATTTTATAGTGTTTCCTGATGAATGCTTGAATTTCTGAGGGATTCTTTGTAATAATTCCATTTTCATTCGTGATTTGACCTATTTGGGTCCCCTCTCTTTTCTTTTTGAGAAGCCAGGCTAGACGTTTATCAATTTTGTGTATTTTCTCAGAAACACAACTCTTGGTTTCATTGATGTGCTCTACTGTTTTCCTTTAAACTCCATATTGTTTATTTCTGCTCTGATCTTTATAATTTTTCTTCTTCTGCTCGCTTTGGGGTGTCTTTGCTGTCCTGCTTCTAGTTCCTTTAGGTGTGCTGTTAGATTTTGTATTGGGGATTTTTCTTGTTTCTTGAGATAGGCCTGGATAGCAATGTTTCTTGTCGTCGTCGTTGTTGTTGTTGTTGTTGTTGTGTTTTGTTTTGTTTTTGTTGTTCCCTGTCTGGACTGCCCTTGCTGCATCCCGAAGGGTTTGCATTGTTGTATTTCATTTTCATTTGTTTCCTTATATCTTTTAATTTCTTCTCAAGTTGCCTGGTTGACCCATTTATTCGTTGGTGGGATGTTTTTTAACCTCCATGCTTTTGGAGATTTTCCATCTTTTTTCTGTGTTTAATTTAATGTCCCCTGCAATTACCACATTCTTATCAACAAGGTTCTGTATGTTGTTAATTAATTGTTTATATATTTGTGTGTCTCCGAATTCGGTGGGTAGACATTTAAAATTTGTAGCTCTTCCTGATGGAGAGACCCTGGAATTAATATAGAAAGCCCTTCGTCATCTTTTGTTACAGCCTTTAATTTAAACTCTACTTTGTATGATATAATTTGGCTACTCCAGGTTTCTTTTGACCTCCAGTAGCATGATAGATAATTCTCCATCCCCTCAATTTCAATCTGAAGGTGTCCTCATGTCTATAAGCAGTCTCTTGTAGACAGCAAATAGATGGGTCTTGTTCTGTTTTTGTTTTTGTTTCTTCTATCCATTCTGATACACTATGTTGTTTGGCTGGAGTATTTAGTCCATTGAAATTCAGTATTATTATGGAAAGATATGCGTTTAGAGTCATTGTGATGTGTGTAGGTTTCATGCTTGCCGTGGTGCACCAGTTTCCTTTCCCACCAACAGTGAGAGAGGGTTACTCTATCTCCATATCCTCACCAGCATCTGTGGTTTCCTAAGTTGCTCATTTTAGCCACACTGACTAGTGTGAGGTGGTATCTCAGTGTGGCTTTGATGTGTATTTTCCTGATGATGAGTGATGTTGAGCATCCTTTCATGTGTTTTTGGGCCATCTGGATGTCTCTTTTGAAAAAGTGTCTATTCATGTCTTCTGCCTATTGTTTCACTGTATTACATTTTCCAGGTGTGACTTGGGTAAGTTCTTTATACATTTTGTGTAGTAAACCTTTATCTAATATGTCATTCGCAAACATCTTCACTCCTTCCATCGGTTGCCTTTTAATTTTGCTGATTGTTTCCTTTGCAGTGCCGAAGATTTGTATCCTGACCCGGTCCTGATCATTCAGTTTTGCTTTTATTCCCTTGTCTTTTGAGACATGCCAAGGAAGAAATTGCTGCAGTTGAGGTCAAAGGGTTTTTTTCCTCTTTTCTCCTCTAGTGTTTTGATGGTTTCCTGTCTCACATTTAAGGCTTTCATCCATTTTGCCTTTATTTTTGTGCACGTTGTAAGAAAGTCATCTAGGTTATTCTTCATCATGTTACTGTTCCGTTCTCCCAGCACCCTTTGTAAAGAGGCTGTCTTCTCTCCATTGTATTGTCTTTCCAGTTTTGTCAAAGATTAGTTCACCATACAATTGTGGGGCCCCTTCTGGGTTCTCTATGCTGTTTCATTGGTTCATGTGCCTGTTTTTGTGCCAAAGTCATACTATCTTAACGATTACAGCTTCATAGGAGAGGCGAAAGTCTGGGCTGCCTCCCACTTTGGCTTTCTTTTTTAAAGTTAACTTTGACTACTCAGGTTCTTTGGTTGTTCTGTGCAAAGTTTCAGATTGCTTACTCTAGTCTGGAGAAGAATGTTGGTACAATTTTGATTGGTATTGCATTAAATGTGTAGATTGCTTTCGGTAGTATTGACATTTTAACAGTATTCATTCTTCCACTCTTTGGCATGGATTGTTTTTTTTTTTTTCTGTATTTGATGTGTCTTCATCATTTTCCTTCATACATTTTCTATACTTTTCACTGTACAGATCTTTTACATCTTTGGTTAGTGTTCTTGCTACGTATTTTACAGTTCTTGGTGAAATTGTAACTGGCATTGATTTCTTGACTTCTCTTTCGGTTGCTTCCTTATTGGTGTATAGAAATGCAATCAGTTTCTTTACACGGATTTTGTATCCTGTGAGTTTGGTCCATGCATGTATCAGATCTAGCAGTGTTTTCATGGAGTCTTTTGGGTTCTCCGCGTTCACTCTCATGTCATCTTTGAAAGGCCAAAGCTTGACTTTCAATGATATATGTTCAGTTAAGTGTAGTTAAAAAGAATTTACCCTTTGGGCCCTATGTTAACTTCATAATTGCACAATAAGTGACAAATAAGCAAGAACTGTGCATGTTATCCCAGATTAGAATTGGTAACTGGAATCTAACTCTTTAAAACGTATTGAATCCCTCATGATATGGAGAGAAGTATGAAACATCTAACTTCACCCAGTGCACACGTGTGTATTTGTAAACACATATGCTAAACAGCAAAATTGTAATACTCGTGAGGTTTGCCAAATTTTACATGTTCATGGTACAGATAATATTGTTTTACCGTCTTTATGGTAGCAGCCCCAATAAGACATTTGGAATCAACGAGAGAATCCAGAACCTACAGGGTACATTCTCCATGCACTATTCTGGCTTTCAAATAAATGAACAAATGGAATTAAAAAAATAGATTGCACTGGTAATCCTGTTTATTGCAATGGTGCAATAACTTTTTATGGACTCTAGCCATACTAAGAGTGCACGTGAATAGGTGTTGGAAATAACACACTTTATTTGACATGACCAAACTCACTAGAAACATATACTTTCAAAAACTTTTTAATATTCATTTTTTCAGATACTCTATAAGGCCCAATAACTTATTACTCCACATTGAGAAGAGCAAAGGTCGACATGGTGAACTTTGCACGTGTTACAATGGCTATCACATAATATTATTTGATATCCTAGAATTTAAAAAAATTTTTTTCAACGTTTATTTATTTTTGGGACAGACAGAGACAGAGCATGAACGGGGGAGGGGCAAAGAGAGAGGGAGACACAGAATCGGAAACAGGCTCCAGGCTCTGAGCCATCAGCCCAGAGCCTGACGCGGGGCTCAAACTCACGGACCGTGAGATCGTGACCTGGCTGAAGTCGGATGCTTAACCGACTGCGCCACCCAGGCGCCCCGTGATATCCTAGAATTTTAAACAACTATACAGCTGCACGGCTCATGCAAGGTATTTAAACCTTGACATATTTTAGCTTTCTGTTTTTCATTATTTAATCGTTTTTTCTAGAATTAGCTTTTGCTACAATTGCATAACTACTAACTTTGGTAATGGACATCCAACGTTCCAGCTTATCTTTTTTTTTTTTTTTATCAGTGATGAAAATCAATCTCTATGTCATTGACTTTTCAATTAACCATGGCTATGTTTTAGGTCTTTTATCACTGCAATGATAAATTTTCTGTTGTCTTCTATACCTTTTTTGAAGCCCAGTGATTAATCTTATGACTATGATTCTACCTTCTTGTTGTTATACTGCTTTTATCTATTTTGATCAATTCTTTAACGGTCACTTCTTCCTGGAATTTCGTCTGAGGGGAATTCTTGCGTTTCATCATTTTGGATAGTTTTCTATCCCTTATGTGTTTTAACGTTGTTGTTGTTGTTGTTGTTGTTGTTTTGCTTTGTTTTGTTTTGTTTTGTTTTGTTTTATGTGCTCTGCACCTGAGAGCACTGCTACTTTAAAGTGGGCTCATACCCTTTCCATGGCCTGGCCCTTCAGGACGTGTGTTTTGGAAAGTGTTACTTGCTTCGTGTTGCTATGACTTTTGTGTTTGTGTTCTCATCTCAGAGTGATTTTTGAAAATCCCACGAGGTGTGCTTTGATGTGTTCCTTGAAGTACCAAATGAAGTAATTGGAGGCTTGCTCTATCTTGACAGGGGTTAAAACACGTTAAGTTGCCACGGATGGGTGTTCTTGCCCTTCCCAACAATGGGGGTTACTCCTGGTAATGAGATCCTGGAGATATGATGGCAACAAAGCCCCGGCGCCACACAGACAGCTCCTCTGAAAAGCTCTAGGCAGCTGCACTTATGAAAGCCGCTCATTTTCTGATTTCCCAGAGGTTACCTTGGGCAAAATTGTGGATTTTGTAAATTACCTGGCCCCATCGATTTCTTCTACCAGCCAGATCTTAGATTGTAGGCAAATGATACCTCCGATTTTGCTTTTCCAATTTCTAAAGGGGAAGTATAACGCCTATGTCCAGTATAGCGGTGAGATTATAGGTAATGCCTGTAAAACGTGTGGAAAAACTCCTGGCACATTACACTCCATAAACACTGTATTTTCTTTTGATTTCCTCATAGTTGTCACTACATCCATACAAACTGTATCTCTAGGGTGGGGTCTTATGTAGGTCAAATGTAAGCTACACCATAGAAGCTATCAACGAGGCAAAATGTTTCTCCTATGCGTGAGGACGTGACCCTTCCCTTTTTGTATATGTATACTAAATTTGGTGGTAGAGATTATTGAAATCCTGAATGTGTATTGCAGTCTAGCACGCCGGGAGATAGTTAAACATCCCCTATTTCAGGCATCGTGGATACTGTTATTGAACACCTTAGGTGTCAGGTGCTATTAGGTTCAAGTACACAGTGATAATCCAACATGCACGCTCCATATATTCAGGATGTTTCAAATCTTAGCTACAAATGGGACAGGTGTAATTACAACGTGTGGCAAATACTGTTAAATAAAAGACTAAATGTTCTGAGAAGGAATGGCACAGGGGACAAAGTGTAGATTACAGGATTGGCCAACAAAGGTTTCTTGGGGATAAAAGTCCTTTTTTCAAACTTGGAGCCGTAGCAAGAACTGGTAAGGAAACCAGTGAACACAAAATGCATTCCAAGCGGAACCTACGTGGGTCTAATTTGAGCAACCAGGAGAAGAGACCGTCCCAGTCACCTAATGAAAGGAGAATCAGGAAAGATGGCATTAGAGGGGTGACAAGGCAGGACTGCCAACGTCTGGTGGTCACATTACAGATTCTATGTGTCATTTTGAGTACAGTGGGGACTAGAGTGTGGTCGTAAGCAGAGGAATGAACTGCTCAGATTCAGGAGTTTTGGATTGCATTCCAGATGCAGTGAAAAGAATGAACTGGGATTTTGGTGGGAAGGGAAGGTCAGCATGGGGCTAAGAACGAAAATGGAGAGTAGGCGGAAGGTGGTGAGAAACTAGCTGGCTTGGCCCACGTTGGAGGTGGAGTTGAGAGCCCCTGCTGCTGAGTGGATCACAGGAAAGACGTTGAGGAGGGGAGGACTGACAATGAGTCTCTTTCCCTCTTGAGCCACTGAATACAATGCCCCATTAAGAGAGAAACACAAGAGGGGTCTTAAGTTGGTCATGGATTTCAATTGATTGTTGATTCGGTATTAATTCATATGCTTAGAGAATTTTGCTTAGAATTTTATCTTTTCATTGTTTTCTTTCTATAACTTGCTTCGTTATTACCATCTTTAGGTTCTAACGGATGGTCTCCAATTCTTCGCTGTCACCAAGAGCTTCTTACATAAGAGTATGGACATGATGGGTTATGTAGGTCCATCATCTTCTACCCAGTCTTTGTCATCGTCACAAATACTTAATGGCCATTGTTGTAGAAGAACCTCAAGCTCCAACAGGGTTGTTCTCACTGTTCTCGGAATGCCTGCCCCTCCTTTATTCCCTCACATTTGCTTTTGTCTCCTTTGTCCTCCTCCTTTCTGCCTGCCAACTAGAAATTTGGTCATCCTTTAAGATTCTTTGTGCTATGCCTCTGAGACGCCTTTACTGATCACCTCGGCTCAGTGGACTTCTCCTGCTACATGAAACTTGACCTTGAAGTCTCACTGTGCTTTGTATGGTGTTTGGGTTTTTTGTACCCTCAAATATTGAAAGTTTCTTGAAGGCAAGGATGCGGTCTTGCATGCTTTCAGAAACTTTTATAAAGAATCAAACATGGTCAAAGTTTAGAAATCTTTCTTGGTGAAGCGGTTGAGTCAACGTCAAATCAGATGGGAGGGTGTCTGCTAAAGGAATAACACTGGACTGTTTGAAACTATCCTTGATATGTTGAATGGACCTAATAAATTTATGAATTGACACATGTTATTTATTTAACTGATACTAGACTAAATCATTTATTTGAAACGTTACTTTATGATTACGGCAGTCTTAAGTTTATTGCAGAAAATTTAGAAAATAAACAAGAAAGAAAGAAATATGGTCATAAGTCAAACACCTGGGGATAAGCATATGTAAACACGTTTTTTATGTTTATGTATTTTTGGCACAGAGAGAGAAGGAGAGAGAGATGAGCAAGATGGGGGATGGGAGGAGAGAGAGAGATAGAGAGAATCATAAGCAGGCTCCACGCTGTCAGTGTGGAGCTTGATCGCACACACAGTGGAATCATAACTGAGCTGGAATCAAGAGCCAGATGCTTAACGACTGAGCCATTCAGGCGCCCCTGGAGGTAAGCACCTCTAACACTGTGGTATAATCATCAGGGAAGAGGTATATGTACATGCATTAACCAAAATTTGCTATGTAGCTGTGAATCCCATTTTTGGTCCTCTAGTGATACGAGCATTTCGCTAAGTCACAAATGTTCTGTAGGGCTATGAATTGTAAAGGCCTCATAGCATGCCATAACTTATTTAAAATAATTTTTTTAATATTTATTTATTTTTGAGACAGATAGAGACAGAGGATGAACGGGGGATGGGCAGAGAGAGAGGGGAGACACAGAATCCGAAGCAGGCTCCAGACCCTGAGCTGTCAGCACAGAGCCCAAAGCGGGACTCGAACTCACGGACCCTGAGATCATGACCCGAGCTGAAATAGGATGCCAAACCGACTGAGCCATCCAGGTGCCCCATGCCATAACTTATTTAAACACGGCTATTGATCATTTAGGATGTTCCATTTTCTTGCTTCGAATAGTTGCTACAAGTAGAATTAGCTTTTCATGGTGTAGACACACTTTAGTAAATGTCAATTAAAAAATAAAAAGAACTGCAGCCTGTAATGTGAGGCGGAGGAACAGGTATGACCAGATTTCGCTTCACCTTGTCTATTGCTGGCAGTCTTTACACCCTTCTCTCCCTCAACTCTTTTTCTCCTACTTGACCCACAACTTCACCTCTTTATTCCTCCTTCTTCTCATCCTCGTTTCTCTGTCTATGCTGGCCTCCTTGCTTCCCATCAGTACACACGTTCACCCTCCTGCCTTGGGGAATTCATGGGTCCTTCTGCCTAGATCACCTTCCTGTCAGCAGGTAGTTCTCTCATTTCCGTGAGGTATTTATTCAACTGACACCTTTTTCAGTAGAGCCCTCTGTGTGGAGTATTTCACCCTGTCTAGTATTTCACACCCCTCCCCCAATGCTTATATCCTCTCCAAGATGTATTTACTTGTTTTTTTCCCATTCATTATTCTCTACCATTGTTTCTAGTTCCATTATGTTTGTCAGTCTCCCCGACTGGACTATTGAGCACCAAGAACGCAGTGATCCTTGCTCCTTTGGTTCCCTAGTGGATCCTCAGGGCGTAGACTCTGTTGTCTCATTCTAAATGCTTCAAAAGTATTTACTGAATGATTCAATGAATCAACATCACTCCTTCTTTCTTAAGAATGTTTTATAGGGGCGCCTGGGTGGCTCAGTCGGTTAAGCGTCCGACTTTAGCCAGGTCACGATCTCGCGGTCCGTGAGTTCGAGCCCCGCGTCGGGCTCTGGGCTGATGGCTCAGAGCCTGGAGCCTGTTTCCGATTCTGTGTCTCCCTCTCTCTCTGCCCCTCCCCCGTTCATGCTATGTCTCTCTCTGTCCCAAAAAATAAATAAACGTTAAAAAAAAAAAAAAAAGAATGTTTTCTAATTTTGTACTTTACACTTACATCTATGATCCATTTGAGTGAATGATTGTATAAGTGATGAATTTAGGTCAAGGCTTCTTTTACTTAATTCATTAATCAATGAAATGATTGATTAAACAATTTATTACTTAGTTTATTGATTACCATTGCATACGAACACTTAATTGTTCCCGTAACACTTGTGAAAGACTATCTCCCTTTTTCTGTTAGGTTGGCTATATGTCATTATCAGAAGTTGGGTGAGGATGCTTGTGTATGGAGTCAGTTTCTGGATTCTCTGTTCTATCTCTTGATCTGTGTGTCCATCTTTCTTCAATATCACACTGCCTTGATTACTGGACGTTTATAGTAAGTCTTAAAATTGGTGCAACATGAGTTCTCCAACTTGGTTATTTTTCAGAGCTGTTTGGCTGTTCTCGTTCCTTTGTCTTTTCACACATATTTTAGCATGAGATTGCTGATATCCACAAAAAAATCCTGGGATGTCGCCTGGGATTATGTTGAATCTCTAGATCAAGTTGATAATTGACATGTTACTAGCGAGGCTTCCATGGATAGATACGGCAAATCTCTCCATTTATTTTATATCTTCCTTGATTTACCCAATCAGCCTTCTGTGGCTTTTCACGTACAGATCCTGTGCATGGTTGTTAGACTTAAATGTAAGTATTTCAATGTTTGGTGTGATTTTAAATTGGTTCTTTAAAAAAACAGTTCATATTCTAATTGTTCATTGCTTGTGTGTAAAAATGAGACTGAGTTTTATATATTGACCGTTTATTCTGGGGCTTATTTAATTATGTTTGAGTTCTAGAAAACTGATACATACTCCTTAGAATTTGTTTCATGTTGATAATCACATGATTTAAGAGTTGAGGCAGTTTTCAGGGCACCTTGATGGCTCCATCAGTTGACTACCAGACTGCTGGGTTCAGCAGCTCAGGTCATGGTTCTATGGTCAGGGGATTGAGTCCCGTTTGGGGTTCTGTGCTGAGCATGGACCCTGCTTAAGCTTCTCTCTCTGTCTTACCCTCTGTCTCTTTCTCTCCGTGTCTCTGCTCATTCTCTCTTTCCAAAAATACGAATTGAAAAATCAATAAATAAAAGAATCGAGGTACTTTTTATTTTTACTTTTCCCAATGCGAAGGCCTTTTCTATGCCTTTTTCTGTACATGGCACGCTTGTAATCAGGGGAGGTACTGGTGTTTATGTCGATTTGTACATAGGACTGGCTGATTCCCTGCTTTTATTGTCTCCCTCCTTGGATTTCTCCCAAACTTTCCCCAATCAAATTAGGATTCAGAGGGACCCTATTCTCGTTTCGGTTCAAGATGGCTGTGTAGGAAGGCCTTGAACTCAACTCCTCCAAGGTGAAAGAAGGTTTCAAACTACCTCCACATCGACCTTAAACTTTCTAATTGATTCACTTTTTCTTTCCAGCTTCTCTCTTTCTTTATGTTTATGTATTTTTGAGACAGAGGGAGACAGAGCGCAAGTGGGGGGCGGGCAGAGAGAGAGGGAGACATAGAATTGGAAACAGACTCCAGGCTCTGAGCTGTCAGCACAGAGCCCAATGTGGGGCACGAACCCAGGAGCCATGAGATCCTGACCTGAACTGAAGTCGGATGCTTAATCAGCTGAGCCACCCAGGCGTCCCCTCCCCACTCTCAGGTTATATCTTAATTCAGGATCCTGAAAGCAAAGTATCATCTCATGGGAACTGAAACTACCCATCTAGCAATAAGGACTCCCTGAGCCAATAAGACTCCACCCTCAAGCCCAAGACAATGACCAACCTGACCTTAGTGACCATCTGTGTGTACCTACCTCTTTTTGTCCCACATTTTCCTTACATAAGCCTGGAGATATTTGGAGCACTTTACAGAGAGTCTTTGATGGGAGTCTGCTGTATCTCTGGTGTCGGCCTCTGAATAAGTTCCCCATTTGTTTCACCTCCACTAGTTCCTTTGAATTGCGATTTTGTCAGTAATGAGTAGCCAAACCTCACCTTTTTTGGGTCCCCTGGAGCGAGCTGCTCTTATGCCCTGAACTCCATGACTACATTTTCTGGTGAACCAGCCAGAAGGTGTACTTCCAATTGGTCCAGCTCCCTGGGGATTGTACCTATTGATATAACAATTCCTCCTGAAGAGCTGAGGACTGACTGCACAGAAGGTGCCTAACAAAACATAGAAAATCAAAAGACAACAGCAAGACAGTGAGACAGTAACAAAGGAAACACTCACCCCTAACCTTGCCAAGGGCAGTTGGGGAAGGAACAGAAACAGACTCCTCTGTCCTTGGGCAGAAAACAGAAAGAAAAAAAAAAACAACACTGCAGTTTGAAAAGAACAACTGTCATATAAAAGAGAGCATTATAACTCTGTCAACGTCAGAGGAGGCACAGGAGTTCTCTCTGGGTCATAGAAGAGGGAGAGTGGCAGGGTTACATTTTACATCCACATTTTTTCCTGTTTACTTATTTTTGAGAAGCAGAGAATACAAGCAGAGCAGGGGCAGAAAGAGGGGGACAGACGATTCAGGGAAGGCTCTACACTGACAGCATCCAGCCCAATGTGGTTCTCAAATTCATGAACTGTGAAATTATGACCTGAGCTGATGTCAGATACTCGAACCACTGAGCCACCCAGCTGCCCCACATTCTCCATCCACCTTAAATGCATACACCAGAACAGGGTCCAGTTGCTGCAGCTGGCCTGTTGCCTCTCTAGGTTCCAGGCCCACAATACACACCAGCCCCAATTGCACTGGACACACACACACACACACACACACACACACACACACACACACACACACGACATGCTTTTTTCCCCCCTTAATCAATGCAGTTGAAAGAGCAACTAGCATATAAAAAGAGCCATTCCTGGACTGTAACCCACCTCAGCTCCCACGGCCCCTTCAGGGCACCCATCCGTGGAAAGTCCTGGTACACCATAGTTTATATCCACTTCAGCTTCAACTATATTGGCAAGGTATCCTCTGCATGTACAGCCCCAGGTGCCTTCAGCTTGTACACACTTTAGCTTCAACTATCTTGCCCAGGAATCGTTTGCATAGAGACATCGAGGACATCCTGACCCCCAGACTGCTTATGTTCTAGCCACCCTGTACAGGGTACCTGTACACAGCACCCCAGCATGCCTCAACTTGCATTCAATTCAGTTTCAGCTGTCCTGCCATTGTACCCTCAACACACAGAATCCTGGGACACCCCAGTCTGCGTTCACTTCAGCGTTAACTATCCTGACAGGGCGCCTGCTATGTAGATAGCCCCAGGATTCCCGGTCCATGCAAGCCACGACTTCAGCCAGCCAGCAAATGTCACCAACTTGCACACAGTGTCTACCCAGGGGGACAATCATGTATAAGACAATTCCTTCAAGTGTAGGAGAAGTAGCTACTCTGCCAGTCTATAGAAACAAATGCAGAAAGAGAAGCAAAATGAAAAGACAGGGAAATATGCTCCAAAATAAAGAACAATAAAAAACCCAGAAAAGAGCTGAAACGGAGGTAAGCATTTTGCCTCAATTAAATAAAGAATATAAATTAATAATGGTCAAGATGCCCGCCGGGCTACAGAGAAAAGACAAGAACTAAGTGAGACCCTTAATTAAGAGATAGCAAACACACACAAAATCAGAGATCAAGAAGATAATAGCTGAAAAAAAAGAACACTAGAGGGAATCCACATTAGAAGACGACATGAGGAAGGACATATCAGTGGATATGGAAGACAGATTAAGGGAAAGCACCGAAAAGAAACAGCAGAAAGATTTTTTTTTTTCTAATGAGGATAAGTTAAGGGATACTTTGGAAATATCAAGTGAGCAAAAATGCACATAATAGGGATTCCACAAGAAGGAAAAGGGGTACAAAAAGTATTTGAACAAAAGATAACTGAAGACTTTCCAAAACTAGGGAAGAAAACAGACATCTAGGACAAGAAGCACAGAGTTCCAAACATGATGAAACCAAGGAGCCCCACACTATGACACGTAATAATTAAAGTGTCAAAGTAAAAGATTAATAAAGAATTTCAAAAGTTTTAAGAGAGAAGCAAAAGTTACCTATGATTTGAAAAACAGATCTCAACAAACAAACACCTAAAGTTGTCAGCCGATTTTTCAGCAGAAAGTTGGCATGCTGGGAAAGAGTGACATGGTATCTTCAAAGGCCTGAAAAGATAATCCCACGACCAAGAAACTTTACCTGGAAAGATTATCATTAACATTTGAAAAAAAAGAGATAAATAGTTTCTCAAACAGAAGATAAGGAAGTTTATCACCACTAATCAGCAATGCAAGAAATGTTAAGCAGGGAAATTCATACTTAGATATTACAGAATTATGAATAAAATATGTAAAATATGACAACATACACATAAAATATGGAGGAGGACTTAAAAAAGTCAGTTTGTATTTTATTTTACTAAAAAATATATGTTTTATTTCATGTTGGAGAGAGAGATAGAGAGAGAGAGAGTGTTAACAGGGAGGGACAGAGAGTGGGGGAGGCAGAGAATCTGAAGCAGGCTCCAGACTCTGAGCTGTCAGCACAGAGTCCAACATGCGGTTCAAACTCACGTATTGTGAGATCATGACCTGAGCTCGAAATCGCACACTTAACTGACTGAGCCACCCAGTTGCCCCAAAAGTTAGTCTTCTTAAATTTCTTGAATGTGTGTATATTTAAGTGACCACCAAATTAACATAAACTGCTGTTTCCTTGGGATGTTATATGTAAGCCTTGTGATAACAAACTCAAAACACAAAATACATGAAAAATAAGGAAAAAGAAAGCCAAGTGAAGCACAACACAAATTCATCTATGAGAAAGAAAGATAGTACGGAAAAAAAGAAACAGAACTACAAAAGCAACCGGGAAACAAACAACAAAATTACAATTAGTACATAACGATCAACAATTACTTTAAATATAAATGCCTGAAGTTCTCCAGTCAAAGTACATAGGGTAACAGGATGGATAAAAAACAACACTCATCCATATGCTGCATAGCACAGACTCACTTCAACCTAGACACATACAGACTGAAAGTGAAGGGATGGAGATACATTTCCCACTCAAATGAAAGCAAACAACAACAAGGACAACAAAAATAACATGAAACTACAACAACAACTCAGAACCAGGTAGCAACACCTAAATCAAAACAAATAGACTTTAAAATCCTCAATAAAATATTATCAAACTCCACTCAACAACACGCTAAAATGATTACGTGGCTTTTATTCCAGGGAAACAAAGATGGCTCATCAAATCAATCAACATAATATCCCACCTCAACAAAACGGAGGGTAAACATCATATGATTATACCAATAAATGCAGAAAAAGCACATGACAAAACTTAACATGTATCATGGTAAAAGTTCTCAACAAAGTCGGGAGGGCGGACATGCCTCAACACATGAAAATATTATTTTATATATTGTTTATATTAGAAAGTTCACACCTAACATCTCAATGGTGAAAAACTGAGAGATTTCCCTCTAAGATCAAGAACAAGATAAATATGACTACTTTTGCCACTCTTGTTTCATATAACACTAGAAGTCCTAGCCACAGGAATCAGATAAGAAAAAAGAAATTAAATTCATCTACGTTTGTAAACAGGCTAAACTGTCACTATCCGCAGATGACGTAAGAATATGCATAGAAAACCCTAAAACTTTCCCCCCAAACTACTAGAAGTAATAAACGAATTCAGGAAAGTTGCAGATACGGAACTGATACACAGCAATTGGTAGGGTTTCTATATAATAATAATGAAGTCACAGAAAGAGAAATTAAGAAAACAGCGCGAGTTCATAATTGCACCAAAACAAGAGAGAGAGTAAAATAGCCACGTCTCAACTTATCCAAAGAAGTGAAAGACCTGTAGTGTGAAAACCATAAGTCAGTGATGAAATTGAAGATGACACAAACAAATGGAAAGATATCCCATGATCATGGATTGGAAGAATTAATATCATTACAATGTCCATATTACTCATAACTCTCTACAGTTTCAATGCAATCCCTATCAAGATACCAAAGGCACTTTTCACAGAACTGAAACAACTAATACTAAAATCTGTATGTGACCGCAAAAGACCCTGAATCGTGAAAATAATCTTGAAAGACAAAAACATAGCTGGAGGTATCAAAATCCCAGATTTCAAGATGTACTACAAACCTTCAAGTAAACCAATTAGTATGGGTAGTGACACAAAAACAGACACATAGGTCGATGGGCAGAATAGAAAGCCAAGAAATAAACCCATGCTTATGTGGTAAATTAACCTATAACAAAGAGGCAAGAATAAACAATGAGGGAAAGACAGTCTCTTCAACAAAAGGTATTGGGAAACCAGGAAATCTACATCCAGGTAGCTGGGACCTACCCTAACGCAGGCCTGGGCTCTGGCCCTAAAGGCACCTAGCATGGACGTCTAAAAGAAATAACGGATTGGGGCCAATTACCATTGGGGAAAATCCTGAGTGGAAGTCACACTCTCTCCATGACATTTCCACGGCCTTGTTGGAGTTGGAGGAGGAGATCCTGAGACACTTTCAGTCTGTCCCAAGCATACGTTTGGCTCCGCCCTTCCAACGGTAGCCCTGAACCATAAGGGCACATGGGCCCTCATTTCAGTCCTGCAGGGAAATCACATCACTGTGGGTGGTTGGACCAAAGGCACTTCCGGGGAACCAACCCTACCCCTACCCACTGCTCTGCCTCTAAGTGGGATCACCTTCTAAGGCTGAGAAAAGAAGCGGTGGGACATGGATTCCTCCTTTTTCTACCCTGTGTTCTCTTCGGGACCTCAGGAGATTGAATGCTGCCCACACTCACTGGCGACGACAGTGCTTTACTGAGTCCACAAATCAAACGCTAATATCACCCAGAAACACTCTACAAATATCACGAGAAAAAATGTTTAACCTTGGGCACCCCACGGCCAACTCAAGTAGACACGTAATAATAACCATCACAGGGTCATTCTTGTTTTGCTTCCCTTCCCTCATTCACCTCCTATTGCTAACTTTCAAGTTCTGAAGTCGTTGCTTTTTATATTCTGACCAGTGTATAGCGTTAAGATAAATTCGAGGAAAGTTGTCTTGCGCAGGGACTAGTGTTTCAGTTACTATGAAAATGTTTTCAGTAAGGTAAGGGAAAAAGATCTTAGCAAGGGCACCAACATACTCCATGTTACTTTATCAGGGGTGGCTTTCCAAACCCTTAACACGCTCATGGGAAGGCAGTGTAACATGGGTGAGAGCATGCATGTTGGCATAGGAGCAGAGTTGGTGCCCATCCCAGCCACCCCACTCGTGTGTGTGTTATCTTGGACCAATTACTTAACATATCTGAAACTCAGTTGCCTAATTTATAAAATGGAAATAATAACAAAGGGTCAAAAAGATTAAATGACACTATTGGCAAGGTGCTTAATCCAACACCTGACAACACGGAACAAGTGCTCCACGGATGATAGCCATCATTATCCTCATTTGAACAGCTAAGACAGGCTAATATTCTGTCTGGGGTCAGATACCTACGGAGGAATCTCAGGTCTTCTGACACTGATTCTTCAATTTGGAGGCAGCCCAGGGCCAGGATGGCTGAAAGAGTACAAGGAGGTAGACCAGTAAGCCAGTCCTCTATCCACCTCAAATTTGATAGTCCAGTTGTATATTCATCTCTTTCCTTCCACTGAAAAAAAAAATGCAAATCCCTCCCTTTAGAAGAAATAATACACAGACGCTTGCATGTAATATTAAGTGTTAGGCTCTGTAAAAATGGCACATGCATCAACTCATTTAATCTCACAATGGCCCTTCATATGGAGTCCTTATTCCAATTTCCAGGTGAGGAAATTGAGACCTAGGAAAGTCAAGTGCCTCCCCCATAACTTGTTTATAACCGTGTTAGACAACAACCCTAGACTCCTCCTCCATGTCCAGTGTGTTTTCTTCTGTGCCACAGTTTGTTCTATTCCCAGGCGAACACTGCTAAAGAATCATGTGAACAAAGCAGTAAAAAAAAAAAAATCATTTAAAACGTCTAGTTTTCACCCAAGCACTGCTTTCTGGGTGAGATTGGTGTGTTTCCTCTCTGAGAAACAAAGGTGAGAAATTCCAAACCTCGGCCTTTGTTACGGAATTATGAAGACCAGTAAAAATTAGTAAAGCTCACTGGCAGATTAAGCATTCCAAGTTGAAGACACTAGTTTCAATTCTCATATTATGTGTGTTAAAGTGGGAGCTGGGATTTCACATGGCTTTGACAATCGCCATCAATTCCTTTCTTCAAGATTTGACTGCATATTCTCATTCTTTCCCTTTTTTCTCTTTTCTAACTATACTTCCAATCTGCCAGCTCAATGCTAGTTTCTCCCTATGTCTAGCAATGGTCATTCTCCATATGTCCCCATTAAATCTATCATCAAAGGAGAATAAAAAGATGAAAGAACAAAGCCAGAGAAGTAAGACTCAATACTAAAATGTAAACTGGTGTTAACACGTCTACTTCCAGACAAATGTAATAACAAAAACCAGATTTATACTCCTTATGGAAGCAGCTAAAAGCGTAGACAAAATATATAAGAAGCTGTTCTCAAAACATCAGACATGAGGCAGTGAAGGGCAGTGATCCTTGATATTCGGAAATAAGTGACATGGTTCCTATAGTGCCCTAGCTTATTGACTAGGCTGGGTTTTGAGTCTGTGGTATAGAGAGGAGGAAGCTGGCATAGCCCAATATTTTCCCTGAATTGTGAAGGGGGTAGTCACTGATTCAGGAAGACTGCTATATTTCACAGAGCAGAGTACCAAAGAAGAGAAAGTTGTTCACAGAGAGAACTCCAGAGATCAACAGATGGTCTGCCTTGAGTATTCAATGGAATATTGATAAACTCTTGTGTATGAGGACACTGAGACCAGGGGAAGGAACAATAACCACTGCCATACAGGGTCAGGAATAATGCCTGACAGCCAGTGTGGAAGACCTCACAATGTACCTGCCATTTGGAAAATACTTGATTTTTGTGTCAGTGCTGGACAAAAATTATCCGTAAACTAAGTGCTGCCTGTGCCTTGCCCAAAATATCTTTAAAGAAAGACCTGAAAGGATCAAGCTATTTGTAAGTAACTAAACCCTGTCCCAAATCAGAGGCAAGGATATTTTTAGGAATCTAAAAGTATCCAGCATCTAACAGGCTAAAACTGACCATGTTTCGCAACCCATAAAAAATTATCGGGCATACAAAGAAGCAGGAAAATAAGACACGTAAGGAAGGGGAACTCAACTGACACTGACCCAGAAATTACACAAATGATATAATTTATACCTCCGAAAATTCAAATAGTTGTTATAACTATTACCAGTATATGCAAGAAATTATAGGGCAGAATGAGCATGTTAAATAGAGACATGCAAGTGGTATGTAAGACCTAAACCAAACTTCGCATGACAAAAGCAATGACTAAAATAAAAAATCTGGTCTATGTTTACTGAATGGAATTAAAGGCATATAGACAGTGCAGAAAAAAAGGTTGATGAACCTAAAGACATAGCAATGGAAATCGTCTGAAATGAAACACACAGACAAAATATGCCTGCAAACCATCCAACATACATGTAATTGTATCTCCAAGGAACACAGACAAGAAAACTAATTTGAGTAAATAATGAAACGAATTTGAATTTATAGTTGTTAAGGTTGATGCAAACTAAAAATATATAGTTCCAATAAGGTCAATGAACCTCAAGGACAAGAAATATGAGGAAAACTACACCAAGGCACCCCACAATCAAATTGCTTTCATCCAGGGAAAGGGAGGGAAAAGATTTCTCATCAGAACACATGCAATCTAGAATACAGTATGATAACATTTTTAAAGTACCTAAAGAAGAAACCATTATGATCTGGGCTTAGGCAAACATTTGTTAGCTACACCACGAACAATATGATTCATTACAGAAAAAAATATGATTGGAATTTATCACACTAAAACTTTTGCTTTTCAAAGAACAAAGACTTTGAAATCACAAGACTGAGACTGGGAGAATATATATACCAGTCATCTATGTGAAATGGGACTTATATCTAGAACGTATGGGTAATCTGCAAGATTCAATATTCTGAAGCTAAATAATCCAAAAAAAAAGGCAAAAGATTTGAGAAGACACATTACCAAAAAAGATATATGTACAGCAGATACACACATGAAAATGTGTTCAGCATCATGAGGGGAAATGCAAATATAAACTACAATGAGATAAATGAGACACAATGAGATCAACTACTACTTCATGCCTACAAGGTGTCTAAAATCAAAAGACAGGGCTCCGAAGTGTTAGCTAGGATATGAAAGAACTGGAATTCTCACACACTGCTGATGAGAATGTAAAAGTGATAAAACTACTTGGGCAAACAGTTTGACAGTATCCTAAAAAGCTGAACATGCAACCTATTCCATGACTCAGCCAAATCTACTCTCAAGTATTTTCCCTAGAGGGATCAAAGTATACGATCATACAAATAATAAAAAAAAAAGACAGAAAGAAAGAACAGAGAAGAAAAGAAATGAAAAGAAAAGAAACGAAAAGAGAAGAAAAAAATGAATGTTTATAGAAGCTTTGTTTTCAATAGGCTAAGGAGCACCTGGTGCCTCAGTTGGTAGATTTCTTGATTTCGGCTGGGGTCATTATCCTAGGGTCGTGATATTGAGACTCACATTGAGGTCCACACTAAGCATGAAGTCTGCTTAAGATTCTGTTTCTCTTTCCCTCTGCTCTTTGTCTTTCTCTCTCCCTCCCCCTCTCCCTCTCCCTCTCTATCTCCCTCTCCCTCTCTATATCCCTTTCCCTCTCCATCTCCCTTTCCCTATCTCTCCCCCACCTCTACTTCCACCCTCCCCTCTCCTTCTCACTTCCCCTCTCACTCTCTCTCTCTCATAAAAAGAAATAAATACGCCAAATGTGCAAATAATACAAATGTCCACTGACATGTGAACGGATAAACAAAGTAGTAACAGACTATTGATACACACAACACTATGGATGATCTTCAAAATACTAAGTGAAAGAAGTCTACTCCCCACTCCTAAATAATAAGGAGTATGTCTTATATAATTTTATTTGTATAGTATTCTAGAAAACGCAAGATAATATGTAGGGATAGAAAACAGACCAGAGATTGCCTAGGAATGGGAATCCGGAAGACGTGGGGGATGGAGGGATATCTAAAGGATACAAGGACATTTTTAGTGATGACAGACATATTCTTTTCCTTGTTATGTATACATTGGTGGATATGTGACCAAAATTTACCAAATTATGTAATTGTACTTATTAGTATTAGTATTAATTATTAATTATTAATTAAGTAATTTATTTATTAGGGCTTTTTTTTTTTTCAGAGAGAGAGATGAAGCGTTCATAAGTGGGGGAGAGAGGCAAGGGAGAAAGAGAGAATCTTAAGCAGACTCCATGCTTAGCACGGAGACCAATAAAGGACTTAATCGAACCTGGGATCATGACCTGAGCCAAAATCAAGAGTCTGATGCTCAAGTGTCAGCCATCCAGGTGCTCCCCCAGTTACGTACTTTAAATATGTAAAGTTTGTGTATATCAGTTAAACATTAATGAAGTTCTTAAAAACAAACAAACAAACACACAAAACATGCTGGGATATTGTGTCTTTTGACCTCTGGGGCTGCTATTTCAAACCTGGTCCACCAGCATCTACTGATTCTCGGAATCCCCAATATCTTTCATACACTCACATAAGTTCTTCAAAATAAATGTAACTTGGGAAAAGGGGAAATCCCCTGGCAGTTATCACGTGTATCAATTATAAATGTCACATCACTTAGAACTATGATCCATACATGAGATGGGTGATATAGCATATGTTTGCTTTCGACACTTGGAGCTGGTTGAGTCCCAGCACCCCATTACCCTTGTACACTTGTTAATTACTTGTTTACCAGTTAATGGTGCTCTGCCTCCTTATACTGTATAAGAAGGGACTTGGACTGTCTTGCTCACTTCTGTGTTTCAAATGGTACAGAACCAGGCTGGAACGCTGGCGGAAAAACCAAGTGGCGCTCGGAGATCTTCTTTGGATTGCAGATCTTAGTGGAACGGCGGGCTCAGAGGACCCTGTTTCTCCAAACATCTGAGCGCTGAATGCAAGTGGGGCAGGAAATTTACAGTCATCAGCTGCCATATCTGTGGGGGTTTTCTTGCACACAGGAAACAAAGGAAGAAGAACCAGGAGGAGGGGTCTCTAAGATAGAGCCCAGAGTTCATTTTAGTCCCACCGGCCATCTTTGGTGCAGTATTTTATTCACTTCTCCAAGATTATCCCATTTTATGACTTTTAAGAAACCTTTTCAGTAGGTATCACCTTTCAGTTTTTTAGGTTGGTACCCTCAGAAGTCTAAGATGCCTGCAGTAGTTTGGCGAGCAACAGTGTTTTCAATAAAACGTATTATGGTATTCAATGTACAGAGGCCAATGTGTACAAGTAAAATTATGAAGAAGAGGGGCCCTGTCACGGCAGGAAGCCAGGATCCCAATCCGTGAGATCTCATTTGTTCCGTTGATTGTTACTTTCCCCTTGTCTAAGGTGAATTATTATTATTATTATTATTATTAGTATTAGTATTATTATTATTATTATTATTATTTTACTTTTTTAGATCCTTAACCTTAGTTGTAAGTATTTCTGACTGGTTTAAAAAATTGCAACATTCAGCCTCTGAAAAGATGCAAGTCCCTCCATTTTCTGAAGAGAGGAGGTCGGGGGCCTGTCTATTTTGGGGGGTTACTGCCACCAGAGAGTTTATTTGGTTCTCTAAAGTTACCAGAGACTCGGCCACCCATTCCATGTCTTCATTTAGCTCTTGAGATAGTCTATGGTACAGTCCTATGCATAAACCTATGCCCCCTTATCCAGTTCCTATTGCTGTCACAATTTTTGAGCCTATCAGAATGGGTAGCAGGACTGCCCGTTTAGCATGAGACTTGGGGCTAAAGGTTGTTGGGAACTGATCTTCAGTGTATACAAATATCTCTGGGGTCTGGAGGATGGAATAACATTTCGGAGTCCAGTTGGCCTCTAAGCATCGATAGGCCGAATTAGAACACAGATAGAACACCCCAAGGGTGCAACATAGTGTTGTAGTCCTCATTAATGTTCTCTCTCTTCCTCCTAGAGAGGGAATTCAGGGACTGTACGGATGAGGTTGTTGGCATTGGGAGATGGACCCTAGTGGCCAGGGGTCCAATTAAGACAGAGGTGTTGGTTTTGAGGTTTTCAGGAGCTTCCTAGGTCAAACGGATCGGAGTAGCTAAGTAAGTCCTCTGGCTGAGGGGCAAGCACATCCAGCAGGTTTGCATGTGATTATCTATCTTATGGAGGACTAGTAGAGCAGTGTCGGCCCAATGCTGGAGTGGGGAATTGGTAGGCATCTGATTGACGGCTGAAGTTTCAAAGGTTGGTAGGCCGCTGGCAGAGTGGTGGCCTTTATGGCTTGTATTACCCTATCCTGGGTATGCTTTATAAATTTTTGAAGGGCCCTGTAGTGCAGCCCTCCCCTGTTTGAGATTCCCCATTGAGGAAGGTAAGTGTAGCCAGCTCGCTTCCCTCTCTGGATGCCCTTGTTGTGACTTGGGTTAGTGATAGTTTTGGTTATATCCTCGGTCCAATACTTAGCACTTGGGGCACCAGGTGACTGACAGAGAGTGGGTGTTTTTCCCATGTAGCAATCTTTGTGGAAGGAGGGAAAGGTGCTGAACCCCCTGGACCCCCTTATTGTCCTATGACAATTGTGTGGGCAAAGTCGATAAGCTGCAGTTGTGAGGGTGAGAGTGGTTATCATAATATACAGGCAATACTTGGTAACCCTCCCATCCAGAGGAGGTATGTGAGGCCCAGGATGCATCTTTTGCACCATATCCAGATTGTTGGCGCAGTCTCTATCAGCCCAACAGTAAGAAGAAAGACCAGGCTTATGACACCAGTAAGGGGCAAGGGTTGGCAGAGTTGCATTCAAACCCCTGGGCTTGGTTCACGCATTGAATCCTCAAGCTCCTGCTGTGTGCAGGCCAGCCATCTCCCATGGTGTGGCTGGAGCAGGGCTGGACACCTCAGGGGTCAGTTCCCATTTGAGGGTCAGTTTAAGCGGGATGACTGGATCTGGATCACTTCGCCAGGTTGTGGGTACTTCTGAGTTGGACTTGTTAACTGTGGAGTGATGGACCCGTGGGGTGATACCTGAAATTTTGGGGGCTGTAGGAGTTTTTAGAATAACAGTGTGAGGCCCAGTCCAGTATGGTGTAAGAGGTTCCTTCTTCCAATCTTTGACCCACACAGAGTCCTCTGGCTGAAAGAAGTGAACGGGGTCCCTAAGGAATTTGTGACCCTCTCTATGGTGTATCTCTAACTTGTTTAGGACTGCCCCCAATTTCTGGAGGTGTTATCTTATTTCTTTGTCTGCAATCTGGTGTAGGTCTCCTGGGAGCTTTCCTAAATATGTGTGTGTGTGCGTGGGGTCGGGGGGAGGATCGCCCATATAATAACTCAAAAAGGAAGAATCCCATGCCCCTGGCGGGCATTGGGCACACAGGAGGACCAGCGGAAGCAAATCCGGCCATAGGGGGTTAGTCTCTTGGTGGAACTTGGCCAGGGTTTCCTTGAGGGTGCAGTTCATCTGCTCTACCTTTCCCTGAGCCCTGGGGGCGTTAAGCAGTGTGCAGTTTCCAGGCAATGTTAAGGGACTTTGTTAGGGTTCGTATAATGTCCGCTCCAAACGCAGGTCCATTATTACTGTGTGTGGTTAAGCCCAAACTCCCATAGAAGAGCTTTGGCCACTTCGTGAATTCATTCCATTCTGGTCGGGAAAGCTTGGACTCATCCCAAGTTGGTGCAGATTATTACAACGAGGTACCTCAACTCTTTATTTGGTTTTATGTTGGTAAAGTCCACCCCTAAGTCCATCCTTTGTGAGCCAGGCAAGGGCCGTGGGGCAGAGCAAGCATTTTTTTTGGCACACGTTACACATTATTCACTGACAGCCTGGCATAATGCCAGCAGCTGGCTGATATCGTAGTTCTTTCTGAGGAGGAACTCGAGAGCAGTTTTCCCTAAGAGGGTGAGTTAGTTATCTTCCTTCACTAGGTGCTTTCACATAGATGACGGGACAAGACTCACCATCCGTCTTTGCTTAGTGTGTCCACTTCTGTCAAGGCCCAACTTCTTTCTTCACTTGTGTACATGGGTGGGGAGTCTTCCTTCTGGGGCGCAAGAGTCAGAGTGTAGGGAGGAGCGTCACCTAGGTCACCTCAGGCAGCCACTCTGGCTGTTTTGTCGGCCAGGTGATTTCCTTGATTTATGGGGTCATCTCATTTCTGAGGTCCCTCACAGTGTAGGATAGCTACTTTGTCTGGTAGCCATATGGTCTCAAGAAGCTTTAGTATTTCTTCCTCGTTTTTGATAGTTTTCTCTGAAGCGGTAAGGAGGCCTTTTTCTTTATAGATGGCCCCATGTACATGCACAGTAGCGAAGCCATACAGGGAATCTATGTAGATATTAACTCATTTCCCTTTGCGAAGGATGATGGCTGAGATTAAGGCGTACTGAGTCCAGCCCATTGTGCCGACCGTCCTTCTGACAAGGCCTTGGCTTCCCGACTTCCGTGGTTGTGAATACGGCATACCCTGCTCTTTGGCTGCACTCCTCTAAATAGCTGCGCCCAGCGCTGAACAGGGTGACCCCTGGGCTTGTTATATCCTGGTCTTGGAGGTCTGGGAAGCTGGCGTAGACTTCATCTACTACTCCAGAACAGTCATGGTCAGGTACTCCCTCCTCTGTGGGAAGGAAGTTGGCCAGGATTACTGTTCTTACACTGTTTCAAGAGTGAGCCTTGGGTTCTCATAGAGAAGGCCTTGGAATGTGTCAGCTGAGAAATGGAGAGGAAATGATATCCTTGGGTGCTTGTGAGCCACACGACCGTGTGTGGGACCTTAACATTAAATGTTTGGCCCAGTGTGAGCTTGTCTGCAACCTTGATGAGCAGGACTGTGGCTCTGAGCTCTGAGGCCCAGGGGCCATCCTGCAGCCACAGGATCAAGTTTGTTTTTTTTTTTTTTTGACAGTTAGAACACTGGCCATTGCCGAGGCACCATGCTCTGAGTGAGCACTCCTTTTCATGTGTGAGGAAGTTAAAGCGTCTGTCTATGTCAGGCAAACCAAGGGCTGGGGCTTTTCCCAGAGCCAACTTTATTTCTGTGAAAGCGGCCCTCACCTCCTCAGTCCATGTGATGAGCTCCCAGTTTGGTCCTCCCAACAGGTCATAGAGGGACATCATTTGGCTGAGCATCTGAGGATTCCCAATGCGACAGAAACCTCTGGCCCCTAAACATTCACACAAGCCTCGTTTTGTTTGGGGTTGTGGCAGTGTGGTGCCACACTTTCTTCCCTCCCGGTCCTCGTTCACTTTTTCCTTTTGTGAGGAGGGAGCCTAAGTATTGGCCCTGCTGCTGACGAATCTGTGCCTTTTTCCAAGAAGCCTGGTACCCCAAGTAGGATGAGAACTGTAAGAGGGCCTGATTACCTTTCATACAGTCTTCCTGGGTGTCGCTGGAAAGGAGGTCTTCTACATATTGGAGAAGGACATACCCTGCGGTGTCCTTCCGAAGTCAGCGAGATCTGAACCTAGGGCTTCCCACAGAAGAATGGGCGAGTTGTTGAAACCTTGGGAAAGTAGTGTCCAGGTCAGCTACCTCTGGCGCTCTGTAATGGGCTCAGTCCATTCAAAGGCAAATCATGGTTGCCTTTGCGGAGCCTGGCAGAGGCAGAAGAAAGCATCCTTTAAGTCGAAGCACGCAACCCTTCTGGCTGACCACGGAATTTGGCTGAGGAGAGTATTCTGAGGGTTCGGAATGACTGGGTGTAAGGCAAGAGTCACTTTGCTAATGGCCCTCAAATCCTGTACTGGTTGGTGTCCTCCTCCTGGCTTCTTGCCTGGCAAGAGTGAGGTATTCCAAACTGATTGGCACTCAGTTAGAATACCTCTTTCTCTGAGCGTGGTCAGGTGCTCTTGTAGGCAATTCTAGCCTCTAGTGGAAGGGGGTACTGCCTTGGTGTCTGAGGTTGAGCTGCACGGATCAGGTCGACAATGGTTGCGACCTGATTCCAAGGTATTTCAGGCGGGTTATCATCAGCCCATAGGGAGGGGAACATAAGCCTGAATTCTTAGGGGTGACAAGTTAAGGCCTGGGCACAGAACAGTCTCCATTCTTTATCCCTTGGTAGGGGTATAGCCACGACCAACATTTCCTTCTGCCTTGGGTTTAATTGGAGGCTAGTGTGTCCAGAGGTTCAAAAGGTATTGGGCACCAAGTTTGGAGAGTAGATCGCGGCCCAGGAGAGGAATCGGGCAGTCAAGTAAGTAGAGGAACTCATGCCGGACCTTGTGACCCCCAAGTGCACCTTGTTGAGCTTGACAGAAGGGCTGTTGCATTGCCTGTGTCCCAGTAGCCCCAAGTATGGTTGCTGCCTTTTGGCCTATGGGCGCTACCAGGGAAGTAACCAAGGAGTATTCAGCCCCAGTTGAAAAGTATTTCAACCATGAAAGTTATTGTTCAGCCCTCCACCTCATTTCAGCCGTGGGTTCATGGGGGCCAAGAAAGAAAGAGTCCGGTCCCCCTCAGTCCAATTCTACCCCGGCCAGATCAAGAAGGTTCTCACCTCGAGGTTTCTCCAGATATTGGCTGGGTTTTGAGGTCCCCATCCAATTCGGACATTCTTACAGTTTCCCTTGCCTTTGCAGTATGCACACTGGTCTCTAGCTAAGGGGGCTATGGTCTTCCCCCCTTTTTGTGGTTGGGATTTTTCGATGCTGCTAAAAAACAGCAGCATCTGTTCTTTAGTTCTGCTGTGAGAAAGGTAGCCTTCTTTTTTAGTCTTCACTTCTCTTTCAGCTGCAAATTTCTGTTGGTGAAAACTGTATTGACGACCTCTAACAGCTGAGTGATATTCATATGGCAAAGCCCTCCAACTTCTGGATTTTTCGTCGGATATGTGGGGCAGCCTGTGCCACAAAAGAGGTATTTACCATCTGTTGACTTTCTGGTACCACGGGGTCAATGGGACGTATACACGGTACGCTTCACAGAATCTTTCATAGTAGTCTCCCGGAGACTCCCCGCGTGCTGTGTGACTGATGATATTTTAGTCATGTTCATGGGATTGTTGACTCCAGCTCAGACTCCCTGAACGAGGGCTTCCTGGTATCCTCAGACGTGGCCCTGTCCTCCTTCTGTGGTGAAATCCCATGTTGGGTGTTCTTCAGGCATGCAGCTTGAGCCCAGACAGTAGGGTCATTGATGCCTGGAGATGTGTGATCTTCTAGGTACTGTCATGTTTCTGTCATCCTTATTTTTAATTCAACAAAGTATGGAGTAACTGTTGACAATCTTCCCAAGTCTGTCAGTAGGTCTGGAAGAGGGACTCCATCAAGTCGACCATTGCTTGTGGCTTTTCGGAGTATGGTGGAGTGTTGTGTTTCCAATTGAGGAGGTCGGTTGTAGAGAAAGGTAGATAACACATCATGGAATGGCTGCTATGGACTAGTCCATCTTCATTCTGTCTTTCAGGCTCTCTCGTCTGCGTTACATACATTCGGAGAGTTTAAGGTCTGGGTCTGTGGCGCAGTCTGGCTGCTGGCCCATGTTGGGGTGGGTTATCTGGGTCTGAGAGCGGCGGGGAGATGGGCGGCACTGACTGCAGTGGCAACTGCACTCACTCTGGCTGTGGCTGGAGAGACAGATGCAGGAGGCGTTTCAAGCTCCGGGGGACGGGGGACGGAGCTTGAAGAGTCATGAGGAGGTGGAAAGACAATATCTTCCTCCATATCTCCTTCAAATATTAGAGGAGCAGTGGGTCGCTTCTTTGGCTCCCTGGGTGAGCCTCCACATAAAGTGGGTAAAACCTTTGCCTGGCTCTGTTTGCTAATGATGAATCACCTTCAAGGCAGTAGATTTGGGGCAATTTCAAGCCAGGAGTCGATGTGCGGAAATGGATCAGGGTGGCCTGGTTTCCCAGTGACTATTAGCCAAACCTGCTGCACTATTTGAGCATCTAACGTCCCTTCTGGAGGCCATCCTACATTCAATGTGGGCCATTCTAGTTCACAAAATTTCCTTAACTTCTTGGGTGTCGTTGTCACCCCATGGTAACCTGAAAACCCCTTTTAACATTTTTTGATCACGACCTCTAAAATCGTAGGCTTACTCTGTTTTCATCCCATTATTATTTTTCTCATATTTGGTGACACAAAGACGGACAAACTTAGGTATACCGCCAGATGGGAGGGTATTCAGATATTCCTCTGGTCGCATTCCTGAGGGAAAGTTTAGGTGAGGTTTGGCTATAGTGGACTCGGCTATGTGACTTGTGATGGGATCTGATCCGATACCGCCCTAGACTTTATACTCTCACAATGACACAGGGGAGTCCATTCAGACTCCATAGACTTTTGGGGACCTTAAGGGCGCCCGTCCATAAGGCCACAAACTCTAACTCAACAGGCAAGCCTTGCTTAGCTGTACATCCTCTCTCTCTGTCTCTCTCTCTGTCTCTTTCTCTCTCTCTGTCTCTCTCCCTCTCACAGACACACACGCACGCGCGCATACACACCAGAGACTGTTACATTTCCCTCCACAAAATTTTCTACCTGGGACACCTATTCTGCTCTGTTGGGTATACTTGGCTTCTTCGGGGCCCCGGCCTTACCAGTTCCATGGAGCAGGACATGCCCAAGACAACGGAGAAGTAGGCTGCTGAAATTCAGGCAGAGCATGCACTTTCTCCCTTTCGAGCCTTTGCTTTGCCATCATCTCGCTGTTTTCCCAAACAGGTGGCAACAATGGACCAGTGCGGTTGGGTTTCCTGGTCAGCAATCTAGAATGTTTTCGAACCAGGCTGGAACACTGGAGGAAAAACCAAGTGGCACTCAGAGAGTTTGGTCAGGGAATGTGGCTCACCAAAGGTCTGAGCATGGAGTCAAGTGGGGAGGGTAATGTATAGTCGTCAGCTTCCATATCTGTGGGGGTTTTCGCACATGCACCAAACAAAGGAAGAAGAACCCAGAAGCGAGGTCTCTAAGCTAGAGACCAGAGTCTGTTTGAGCCCCGTTGATCACCCCGTACTCCAATAAAGTTGTAGTACTTTATTCACTTCCTCAACAAGAGTAGAGCTCTAAATACCACATAGTATATGCTCATTAAATCTATATTAAGTGAATGAGTTCTATTGCTTCTGTATCAGACATATAACAAGATTTTTGACAATCTATATGGTAAGAGTCCCCAGACCATCACATTATAGGGATTTCAAGGTTGTCTAGTCTCCACACAATATTAAGGTTTGGTTACAATCACCATAAGCTAACCCTACAACCTCACATCCTGGATCATATAATGTCCCTGTCTCCTCCTCATTCACAATCTTTTGCAACTGAGTGCAGACCATTCCATCATGTGGTCTTGGTTCAGAAAGCCAAATTCCTCCGTTTCTCTCAGTCAGACAGAATGAAATCTGACTGTGAACGTCTGCCAGTAATGTTGCAATAGAGATGAAGAATATCAATTCAAGTGGACTCCCTGAGCTGATCCCTAGAATCTCTTTAGGGCATGAGTACAGTTAAATAGAAATGTTGCACTCAGAAATATGTCTGCTGCTTATCCAAGGAACAAAAAGCAATCATTTAAAAAAGTAAGGGGCGCCTGGGTGGCGTCGGTTAAGCGTCCGACTTCAGCCAGGTCACGATCTCGCGGTCCGTGAGTTCGAGCCCCGCGTCAGGCTCTGGGCTGATGGCTCAGAGCCTGGAGCCTGTTTCCGATTCTGTGTCTTCCTCTCTCTCTGCCCCTCCCCCGTTCATGCTCTGTCTCTCTCTGTCCCAAAAATAAATAAACGTTGAAAAAAAAATAAAAAATAAAAAAGTAAGCCGTTTCCTTGCAGAACAGCTTAATCAGGGAGAGTGAGTGGTGCAAAGTGGGTGAATTCTTCTCTAGGGCCTTACCTATTGCAGAGACACAGTTCAACCTATGAGGGCGTTTAACAGAAACATGAAACCTGAGAGCTGCCATTGTTGGGTAACAATGTTCTCTAACTGTGCCTTATGCATTGACATGATAACCAAAGGGAGACAAGCACTAATTATCAGTGGCATAGAAGTGGACAGTTTCTACATGCTTCAACACGTCTTTGTAATAATTAGTCCTGTCTGCTCTTTGCACGTGAACATTCCGTTGTTGGTCATTTTCCCCAAGAAAGAAATGGTCCCCTGTGTTTCAGTGGGCTTGTAAACTTAGCCTTCCTGAATAGGGTTGGAGACATCCAGAGTACATCTCTTGGTACCTGTTGTTTCATTTTGTTCGATAGTTATGGAACTACCCCGATAAATGGATTCGGAATTTTCTTAGTATGTCTTAAGACTGAATTGGAAGCCCATTTTCTGTATTCAATTCAACTTAACAAAGAGAGTATTGCATGTCAGACATTGTGAAACATATAACTGAAGGAATATTACTTCCCAAAGATTGACCCTGAAAGTCAGTACACCTTACTAATTATGCCTTGTTTTTTGGAAGGTCATGAAGCTGTGGATCAAGGGAAGAATGGATTAAAATTAAATAGAACCAATAAGAAAAGATAAAAGTACATTTACCCTTAGTACGGATAACCAATAATTCATGAAGTGGTGTTTATTTCATTTATTTATATGTTGTGTATGTGTATGCTTATACTGGGCTGTGGCGAAATATGTGTTCCTTACAGTAGATTGGGGATAAAATATTTGAAAGACGCTGTGCTAATGCACCTTATCAAGCTGCCTGGTGCCTCTGTAGCTTGGGTTCCTGATAGGGCTTAGGTGCATCCGCTTCATGTGCTTGCATGAAATTTGGAAGATATGTTGGCTAATTTTATGTGTCAACTTTACTGGGCCACAGAGGTCCAGATGCTTGGTGAAACGTTTTTCTGGTGTTTTGTGATGGGAAATACTTGAGTCTGGACAGTGAGTAAAACAGATTATTTTCCTAATGTAAGTGGGCCTTATGTAGTGAGAAGGCCTGAATAGAATAAGGATGATTCTCCCAGGGATACTAGGGAATTACTCTTGCCTGCCTGAATGCCTTTAAACTGGGACATTGGCCTCTTCCCCAGATTCAGAGTGAAAGAGCAGATCTACCTGAGATTCAAGCCTGCCAGCCATTGGACAAGAACTATGCCATCAGATCTCGTGGGTTTCCATCGAGCCAACACATCCTGAAGATCTTGGGGCTTGTCAGCGTCCACCTTTATGGGAGCCAATTTCTTATAAGAAATAAATAAATAAATAAATAAATAAATAAATAAATAAATAAATAAATAAATAAATAAATAAAAATACAAAAATATAAATAAAACATTCATAAATATATAATTATATTTATATTAAATATAAATAATATAAATTAAATATAAATAAACATAAATATAAATAAATATATTACATATTATAATATATATTATATAATATATTATATATTTATATTAAATATAAATAATATAAATTAAATACAAATAAATATAAATATAAATATAAATATATTATATATTATAATATATATTATATATATATGAGAAACAGAATTTTTCTCTGTTGAATCTTACTAATTCAGAAGGTGAAAGTATTATCTATTGGTTCTACAGCTGTTTTTTTTTTTTTTTAAACAGAATGTAGTAGACATTATTCTAAAGAAAAAAAAAAATAGCCCCCAACATTCCATAACTTACAGCTGACAACCCATGAATATGAAGAGAGACCATTTCTATAGTCGTGTTGTATTATAGAGAGATTTTCTGGATCAACCTAGAATCATCATGAACCCATGCATCATAAACCCATGCAAAGCAGAGAGTTTTCTCTGGCTGGCCATCCCACAATCTGAAAATGAAGACCTCAGCTGTATAACTGCAAGGAACTTAATTTTCCGAAACCCAAATTATCTCAGAAGTAGATTTCTCCAGATAAGAACCCAAACTACTGACACTTGACTCTTACCTAGTGATACCCTAGGCCCAGAACACCAGTGAGTCTGCCTGGACAGAGCAGTGAGTCTGCTGGGGTTATTATGCCAAGACAATTCTGCAGGGCTGTCTTTGGATTCTGGGAGTGCAGTGTACACCCCACTTAACTAACACTTCTCTTGATGGTTTGAACACACAATTCCTCATATTAAGTCACTGCTTGGATGTAAGGTAATTTCTGCCATATGCTACTGAAATTTGACTATTTTATTTCCACATATCTCCTACTTGTTAAATGCAATGATACCTGTAACTTATTTCAAACTCACGTAAAACAAAACACCAAACTGTGAAACACGGACCACTCCTTACCTCTTGAAACTATCTCTTCTTTTGTTTTTGATAACATTTGACTCTCCTGGTTTCTCTTATATATTCCCTCTACTAATTTTCATTCTATTCTCCTGCCTCATTTCCATTCATCAAGCATGAATTGAGCACGTACTAGGTTGTAGGCACTGTATACAAAGAACAGAGGTCTTACCTAGACCTAATACTGGACCTTGTTATCCAGGGATTTGCCACTGTGTAAACAAATTAACTATACGGAGCTGACAACATCTGTAATAGAGGTGGATAAATGTACCCAGGAATTGCAAAGAAGAAAACACATGATTCTCTAGGGTACCCAGGGAGTGCTTTACACAAATGAGAGTCACTGGAAGTGAGTCTTCTAGAGAAGACATATTTCAAATCAACAGAGTAAGGAAGGGCATTGCAGGCAGGAAAAGAGAGAGAGAGAGAGAGAGAGAGAGAGAGAGAGAGCAAGACATGGAAGTTTGAAAATGTGACACATTAAAGGAGTAGCAAAGTTTCCTTTGGATGGATTTCATGTGGGAATGGGAGATTGGTAAAGAGTGAGGATTAATGTAAAAGGTGACATATGAATTGGATCCTAGAAACAGTTAACAGGAGATAGTTATGGTGCCCGAATGTCGTTGATGACTACCCATTGTATTCAAATAAACCTGAAGACACTTCTTGGCTTAGTTAGAACGTTGCTCATCATCTGATTAATTCTATAAGGTTAATCTAATCTTATGTTCCTCTTCTCTACCAACCATTCACTCATTTACTCATTTGGTATTTAGTCAGAGAGGGTATGTGTGGGGTGCATATCATGAAGAATGTGAAAGTCATTATAAGGACTTTGACTTTTATTTTCGATGAGATGGAGAGTCAGTTGAGTAGTCTGACCAAATTCACATTTTAGTTTCATTTAATTAATTATCTATCTATCTATCTATCTATCTATCTATCTATCTATCTATCTATCTATCTATCTATCTAATTTAATTTAATGAGAGTGCCCGCAGGGGTTTAGAGGGAGACAGAGACAGAGAGACAGAGAGAGAGAGAGAGAGAGAGAATCTCAAACAGGCTCCATGCCTAATTCATGCCTAGCACAGATCCTAATGCAGGTTCTGACCCCATAACGTCATGCTTTCTGGATCATGACCTGCGCCAAATCAAGAGTCAGATGGCTAACCACCTGAGCCACCCAGGTGATCCTAATTTGTATGTTAAACAAATCACTCTGAATACTGTCTGGGGAGCAGGATGGAGTGGGAAGCACACATACAAGCAACAACAGCAACAAAATAAGGAGGTTACTGTAGTAATCCTGAAATAACTTCCATCCTGAATAAGGATGGAAGAAGGGGACATAGTAAGAAAATTATGATCATGTGTATAGTATAAATGTGGATATAATAGGATTGCTTGTGGTTTGAATATAAGGTATGAGAAAAACAGATATAAAAGATGACACCAAGTTCGTTTTTTTTTGTTTGTTTGTTTGGTTTTGTTTTTGTTTTGTATTTGTTTTTTGGGGCTGGACCACAGGTTGGTAGTAGTTTTAAGTTGTCTGTTAGAGATCATGGGTTTTACGGGAAACATCAGGACTTGCTCTTTTCACATGGTGATTTTGAGATGCTTATCAGACATCCAAGCTGCCTTTTTGTGAATGTAGTTAGATATAGGCATCTGGAGTTTAAACTAAGAAGTTTAGTGTGGACTGTAGGCTGGATTACTTAGCATGCGATCGCATGAGATCAGCTAGGGAGTGTGAATGGATGAGCGAGAAGACATGCAAGGACTGGGCTCTGGGGTCTCTAACTCTTAAAGTACTGCAAGATGTGGAAAACCTAGCGAAGGAAACTAGACACAGTGGCCACTGAAGGAATAGGCGGGACATGAGGAGGCTCTCGAGTCCAGGAAGCCTGGTAAGGAATGTGTTTCAAGGAAGGAGGTATCAAATTGGTCAAGTGCTTATGGCAAGTCAAATAGGATGAGGTCAAATAAATGATCATCAGGGTCACATGGGGGGGTCACTTGGTTAAGTGTCAGACGCTTGGTTTCACCACAGGTCATGATCTCATGGTTTGTGGGTTCAAGCCCCAGGTCGGGCTCCATACTGACAGTGTGGAGTCTGCTTAGGATTCTCTCTATGCCTCCATCTGTCTCATATCCTCCCCTGCTCACTCTCCCTTTCTTTCAAAATGAATACATACACTTGAAAAATTATTAAAATATAAATAATCACTGTGTTTTGCAAAGTGGATGTCATTGACATGTGATGAGAACCATTTCAGTAGCACCGGGGAAAAGCCGAATGGGAGTGGATTCAACAGAGAATTGGAGGTGAATGACTGTAGACAGGGAGTAAGGCAATTCTTTCAAGGAGCATTGTGACAAAATGAGGGAGAAAAGCGAGGCAGCAGTGGGAAGGGAAGGGAGCAGGGTCAAGAGAGGGCTGTGCTTTTTCTTTCTAAAATTTGAGAAATAAAAGCATTTTTTTAATTTCCATATTGCTGTTGGAAATGATGATATGGCAGAGTGGGGGAGAATTGCTGACAGAAATGTTCTTAACAGGGCAAGAGTGACTTTGGTCTAGTGTCCAAAAGATAATTGGCTCAGAGAGGAATGAACAGATCCTTCATATGAATGTTGGTGAAAGCAGAGCACAAGGAAATAGATGTAGATGGAATGGTAGATGCGATAGGTGATTTTGCAAATTCTCTTTTCACCGACCTGGTTTTCTCAGTGCGGTAATAGGCAAAGTTATAAGACCAGAGTGAAGAAGGGTTGGGAACAGTTGGAAGTTTGTGGAGAAGGAAGTTGTGAACTAGAGGTCTAGGGGTGTGAGGAAGTAGCCTTCTGACCTCACTCTAGTCAGTGGCCATCAAATAACTTTTGTGCTGCTTTCCTCCAATTACATAGGATGTTCCTATGTGCAGGAAGTAGATGGAACTTCCTTCGGTTCCCCACTTCTTTACCTTGGCATAGGTAAGGTTGCATCTGCCTGAGAAGCCCTCTCTACCATAATCACTCATATTTCAAAATTGCCTCAACCATTACTTACTTAATCCCACCAGGCAGAGTTAATTAGTCCCTTCTTGGAACTCTTGTGGTACCATGTGCAGTGCCCTGTACTGTAATTTTTGACATGTTGTAATAATTTGCGTCCCTGTCTCCCTAGATAATTTGGCCACTCCTTGAGGGGGTCAGTTTGGTCATTGCAGTTCCTAGTATACAGTTTGACCTATGGGTAGCCTTTGTTAATTGCCAATTGAATTGAGTTGAATTGAGTTGAATTGAATTGAGTTGAATTGAATCGAATGTCCTGAATTGAATTGAATTGAATTGAATTGAATTGAATTGAATGGAGAGAATTAGTAGAAAGAATTGGCAGGTAGGAGAGGCAGAGCCTCGAAAGAGTGGTGACATTTAGAACAAGACTTGTCTGATCTATAAGGAGGGGAACTCCTGCTCATGAGAGTGGGAAAGGTAACTGTTTCCTCACCTGTAGTGGTGGAATGAATGGAGCCGAAACCCCCAATGAACTTCTGTAAATTGTGTCAACAATTCTTACTTCTATACTGTTTGCTTTGAGACCAAAAGAGTTCGTATATGCAGAAGGATTTTGTACATAAAACTGTGCTGCATAATGTAAGTTACTCTTTCTCACAACACTCTGTGCCAAGATAAAAGAAATGTGTTGATTTTAGATATTTTACTAAAGGTTAGCATGTTTAACAGAGGAAGAGAAGGACGGGTTAAAAAAAAAAAACAATGATGATAGTTACACTCGTCTTGTTGACCTTTCTAGTCTTCAAAGTCTCTTTAGAAGATATCATCATGGTCTCTTTCAGTTACAGATGCCTCTTATTGTCTCTGAGACAATAGCCCTAATATGATCTAATTTGCTAAGCCAGGTGGTGTGGAAGACAGATAAAACTGCCAGCTCATTCTGCAGGAAGCAGCATATAAGGAGCCCGCTGATCTGACAGGCTTGTGTCGCAATGCACAAGTTTGGGAATTGCCCAGGCTCAGAAAAGGCCAGTTTTTCGCAACAGTGTAAAACTCAAGAGAACTCTCTAACACAGAGGCGATGTTCACAGTTCCACAGCAATAACATGTCTGATTCTTGATGCTGACTAGAAGTCAACCAGTTATTTTAACACAGGTTTTAACTCTTATTGGTTTCACTTCACTTTCCCTTACGTTTCAGGTTTCTTAAGGGCAGGGACCATGTTCTGGGCTTCCTAACCTCTGCCCACACATGTCTACCATGGTATGGCATGGGCGCTCCATTATCATCTGTCATTAATTGGGTTTTTTAGTAGGTGTCAGGCAGCTTTCATGGTGACCACGTTGTTGTCAGAGCATAAAGAGAGTGGCAATAGTGGCGCTTTCTCTACCATATGAACCACATGTTTCTCTCTTAAAATTCCTGGAATATATGTATGATGTCCTGTATGAGTGATTGTGAGTTTATGACACTCATATTCTCCTTTTCCCAACAGTTTAAAATACCTTTATGGCAGTTTACCTTCCTTTCATTCCCTAACTTAAAATAATTTACTTCT